>NC_044070.1:24804628-24844628 GCF_902167405.1 Gadus morhua | reverse complement strand
TGCCAGTACTTAAGCAGTATGTTTTGTCTACATTTCAAGGTGTTAAGCATTTAAATGTACATGTTAAAGCAAATATGTTTTGTTTTCTGTTCTTTACATTGTACATGTGTACAAGTGAGAAATTCTAAATGGTCTTGTGTGAATGCTTTCTATAAAATAATATATTAGTTGCATTTGCAAATGCAAAGAGGCTAAAAGAGTTTGCACAAACGTAAAAATATGTTCCACCTTAACAGCATCCATGATAGCCAAACAAACTGTTAACATATAGGGCGCTCATATGACGTTAAGCATTTCATGGCGCATAATGTGGCGCTTCAGAACCTAAAAACCCGTTTCTCGTTTTCAGAAATCTCCACTTTGGCCGGAGTTTTTAGAAATGATCGTTTTCTGTGACAGAAACGGCGTTTTCGTGTAAATGAGAGGCCAAACCGCCTGAAAATATCTGCGTTTTCCCTTCGTGTAAACGGGGCCTAGTGTCTTCAACTCAACCGTCAGTAATGGAGAAATGTACTAAGGACCCTCAAAGACAAACATGAAATTGGCCTGATGGCCAGAAAAAAAATATTTAGCTGCGTAATTCACCGTGAAATAAACCTCAGTTTGAAAATTGATTTTGTATGGATTATCCCTTAAGTATTAGGGTAAACAAATGCAAATTGTATGAATAACATTATTTATAATGAGGGTAGCTCCTGGCACTTGACCACTTCACAATTTTCTACAATTGCTGATGTTCATACCGTATTATAGGCTACTGTTTGTTTCTGTAGGCCTATATCCTTATTTCTCCTTGCATTTTTTGCATTGTATTAAGTTAGGACAACTTTGTATTTTAATTTCCTTGGAAAATATCTTGCGTCTCTTCTTACACATAATCTCCCTCCCGGGGGGTAATAAGGGGTTATCATATCGACCATTGCCTCGACCACCAAGGGGCAGCAGGCTGTGTGGGGCGGCGGGAGAGGGCACTGGACGCGGGACAGCCGCTCACCACGCGCCCCTCCAGCTCCCTCCAGGGGGCACACAAGAACTACTCACTGGATCACTCGGGGTCTCTACTCACTGAGGATCACTCAGGGTCTCTACTCACCGAGGATGATTTCGATGGCGAGAGGTGGTGGGCTCTGGCAGCTCGGATCCACGGAGCGATTGGAAGCGTCCATTCTTTGCGTGCCTTGAGGGGTGCTTCTTCCAAATGTCTGTAGTCCCGAATTGAACGCTTGGTACCCTGTCCCTACATCCAAAGAAGCGAACTAGAGGCGTCGACGCAACGCGAGAGGCATCTATCAGCGTGTGGGTGTGTGTAAGTGTGTGTGTGGGTGGGTTTGTGTCTCTCCACCCAAGGGTGTTCTTCGAAGGTGGTGTTCCTGGAGTGGATCTGGTCAGACTCCACCGTGCGTCCCCCTCACCACCGAGTCGGCTGCTGGAATCCTGACGAATCTCAACCCGATTCCACCGGGAGCAGATCCCTCGCCGCCGGGCAGTGGGTGTTGGGGAACCGTTTTCTACTTTCGATTTTTATTTCCTAAAAAACAGAAGTCCGAGGCAATAGATTGGTATCCGTGTCGTAAGACATCGATTTAAATAAAATAAATAAATTAAAAAGCACCATAGCTTAATTTAAGGAAAACAGATTCAAAACGAGAGAAACTTTTATTCGGACTAATGTATGGGGGGGGGGAGGGGGGGGCAGTGAAAGGGATTGGGGAAGGAGGGGAGGGAATTCCACAGAACTACACCCCGGGCCGAGCATTTCAATCACATGCCCCGCGTCCCCATAGCAACGAGAGCTGTAGAGGAGCCATCATGTGAGGTGAGTCTGCGGTTTGAAACAACCAAGTCACTGCTTCAAGAACAGCACGACCACACACATTAATATCTATTAATAATGGATGGTCAAACGAAACACGTTCTAGCCATTCCCACTAGAGTGCGTCAGTCACTCAGTCAGTCAGTCAGTCAGTCTCTCTCTCTCTCTCCCTCTAATCTGTCTGTTTTACTTAAAGTGGAGGAGTTATTTTAAGTGCAAAGTCAAACAAACCCATCACCACCACCACTAACTTGTGTACTTCATCGGAGGGTTTGTGTCCACTTATAATGACTGACGTGAGCGATGAACTTGAGGTCAATGCTCTTGTCAGTCATTATAAGTGTCTTTCCAAGGAGAGAGAGAGAGAGCGAGAGCGAGAGAGAGAGAGAGAAGGAGCGAGAGAGAGAGAGAGAGCGAGAAGAGAGTGAGAGAGAAAGAGAAAGAGAAAGAGAGAGAGAGAGAGAGAGAGAGAGAGAGAGAGAGAGAGAGAGAGAGAGAGAGAGAGAGAGAGAGAGAGAGAGAGAGAGAGAGAGAGAGAGAGAGAGAGAGAGAGAGAGCGACGAGAGAGAGAGAGAGAGAGAGAGAGAGAGCGAGAAAGAAAGAGAGAGAGAGAGAGAGAGAGAGAGAGAGAGAGAGAGAGAGAGACGGAGAGAGAGAGAGAGAGAGAGAGAGAGAGAGAGAGAGAGAGAGAAGGAGATAGAGGGAGGGAGAGAGAAATACAGAGAGGGAGAGATACGCAGGATGTACAGTCACAATTTGACTTTGTAATCATTTTGTTGCAAGTCGAAAGAAGCTGATTTTACTGCCACCTTCCCGAACATGGAGACAATGGCCGGGTGAGTGACTCCTGGAGAGACGGACGGCTTTCCTGTTGATGCCGGAGCCATCCATGATTAGCGTCAGTGCTATGTCGGGGTGCGTGCACGGTCCAAGGTCTGTGGGCCACTGGGTCGAGGAGGTCCTGCAGGTCGCATGGAGTCGTTTCTTCACTGGGGATTGTTTACTTTGCAGAGCGGTCCGTGTGTCGCTGGCATTGACATGAAGGCCGTTCACCCTGGGCGCACGCACACGCACACACACACGCACGCACACACACACACACACACACACACACACACCACACACACACACACACACACACACACACACACACTCGGCTTATAGAGGCAGTGGTGGTTCTAGACACATTTTACTAGGGGGGCCTGGTAACAATGTGCCATTTCCTATTTATTTTATCTGTTTCAGTTTGGAGAAACGGTGTTTGCTGTCTCTTCCTGTAAGAGGCTGAGCTTACAGGAAAAGACAGCAATCTTGCACATTCTAAAGAGCTCAAAGGAAACTTCTCTGTTCTACTGTTGTTGCTCATTTAATGATCACCATCCCTCCCTACTTAACTCGGGCAGATAGCCTACTAATCTTTATTCATATCTATGTTATCCCAATGCAGTGGCCAAAACGGATGAAAATACATCACAACATTGTGTAGCCTACACCTAGCAAGGATACTGACATTTGGATACTCACTTCTGCTTCGATGAGTTTGCTTAGATATGATTACGTTTCTAAATATATCGAGACCAGACATTTACAAACTTAATTTCATCATCAGTGTGAGGAACTACAGTAACACGGCTATGTGCAAGAACAACACACAGTTCAAGTCACTTACGAAATTAAATAGTTTAGCTGACCCTCGACTCTTGCACCAGGAGCCCCGTGGCTCTTTCTAGGGTTAGGGTTAAGGGTTTAGGGTTAGTATCCCAGAGCAGAGCTGAGCGCTCGCTGACCCAGCGGCAGCAGCACGTGTTGGGTTAGCCGCTCGAAGTACCCGTGTAGAACAATGCGTCAAATTAATTCTGCAAAATCAGTAAAATCGTAATTGTTTTATTTGGTCCACCCCGGCCCCCCTGGTCTCTGGCCCCCCTGAGGGCCAGAGACATGTCTACAGGGGCCCCGGCCCCCCTGAGGGCCAGAGACATGTCTACAGGGGCCCCGGCCCCCCTGAGGGCCAGAGACATGTCTACAGGGGCCCCGGCCCCCGGCCCCTGTAGACATGTCTCTGGCCCCCCTGAGGGCCAGAGACATGTCTACAGGGGCCCCGGCCCCCCTGAGGGCCAGAGACATGTCTACAGGGGCCCCGGCCCCCCTGAGGGCCAGAGACATGTCTACAGGGGCCCCCGGCCCCCCTGAGGGCCAGAGACATGTCTACAGGGGCCGGGGGCCGGTGGCCAGAGACATGTCTACAGGGGCCCCTGTAGACATGTCTCTGGCCCGGCCCTGTAGACATGTCTCTGGGCCCTCAGGGGGGCCGGGGGCCGGGGCCAGAGACATGTCTACAGGGGCCCCGGCCCCCCTGAGGGCCAGAGACATGTCTACAGGGGCCCCGGCCCCCTGTAGACAATGTCTCTGGCCCCGGCCCCCCGGCCCCGGCCCCCCTGAGGGCCAGAGACATGTCTACAGGGGGCCCGGCCCCCCTGAGGGCCAGAGACATGTCTACAGGGGCCCCGGCCCCCCTGAGGGCCAGAGACATGTCTACAGGGGCCGGGGCCCCTGTAGACATGTCTCTGGCCCCGGCCCCCGGCCCCTGTAGACATGGTCTCTGGCCCTCAGGGGGGCCGGGGCCCCTGTAGACATTGTCTCCTGGCCCTCAGGGGGGCCGGGGCCCCTGTAGACATGTCTCTGGCCCCGGCCCCCCTGAGGGCCAGAGACATGTCTACAGGGGCCAGGGCCAGAGACATGTCTACAGGGGCCGGGGCCGGGGCCCCTGTAGACATGTCTATGGCCCCGGGCCCCGGCCCCCTGAGGGCCAGAGACATGTCTACAGGGGCTGGGGCCGGGGGCCGGGGGCCGGGGCCGGGGCCAGAGACATGGTCTACAGGGGGCCGGGGGCCGGGGCCGGGGCCAGAGACATGTCTACAGGGGCCGGGGGCCAGGGGCCGGGGCCGGGGCCAGAGACATGTCTACAGGGGCCGGGGCCAGAGACAATGTCTACAGGGGGCCGGGGGCCGGGGCCGGGGCCAGAGACATGTCTACAGGGCCGGGGGCCAGGGGCCGGGGCCGGGGCCAGAGGACATGGTCTACAGTGGGCCCCGGTCCCCGGCCCCCGTATGTATACAATTGGTTAGAAATAGCTTTCTTATAGTCATAATAGTCAAATTGCACCTCTGAGACAATAAAGATTATCCAACCCAATGAATCCCCAAGCACACGTCAGTCAAGCACCACTCACTTTGTAGAAACATATGCCCGCCGGGAGGGACAAAGTCTAAAGGTTGAACATTTATGGTGATAACCACTAGGCCCTTTTTAAGTCTGCTTTTAACTTGTTCAATAAATACATTTTCACATTATGTCGTTGCAAAGGACCATTGATTTTAACCTCCACTCCGTCCTCTTTTTGAAATTGATTACTTTAAACATAATTCTGGAGTTAAAAAATAAAAACAATCATTCATATGTTTACGTTAATTTTGTAGAGGCATATCTAACATTCACAAAATATAATCTTTTCTGCTCTTAATTAACTCTCATCACATTATTCTGCCTCTGTCTATCGCTTCATATTGTATTTACTTAAACCCCAGGGAAAAATCTTGAACTGTCATGCAGGGCTTTACAATACAATGCCTTAATCCCTGGTGTATAAATGATCAAAGGGGACGAATACGTGTATACAATGTGTGCACTACTGACGAGATTCAGGCAGGAACACAATTGCAATCAGCAATGGTGTCTATTTCATAATTAAATAAATTATTCATCAAGGTTACCACACAATGCTGAGCCTGGATATTACAATATTAGTTCATCAGGCAGGTTTTGGATCTCAATAAAGTAAAGGCCTACAAAAGCATACATTTTTAAACGTTTTTTTATGAAAAAGTTAAAATATTAAATACCTATACATTTTTAAATGTCTATGCATATTTGAGAAACTGAAGGTAAAAAGCAGGGTTACTTTTCATCTGAATATCCCAGTGATAAGATGTATTTAAGGATGCTCGACATCCGAGAAGCTTCATGTTGACGCTTCAGTTGAGGCTACGGTTGCCTTCATCAAAATCGCAAATATTGGATGGACGAATTATAATTACGGTAGTTTTGTAGTTGGATATTCAAACATTATTTGAATATTCCGCTAGCCCTTGACAGCTGTCATCCAGTGGGAGGATAGGCAATGTCCCAATGGCTGGACGGCCAGCTGGACAACAACAGGAAGGATTGAAACACGGACGAGAACGGTAACAGAAACAGAAAAGGCTTTTAATGAAGAAGTCTAAGTTCCACTCACCGGCTTGAAAGGAATAAAAAATAGAGGGACAACAATGACAAAGGGACACGACAAATGACGAACCTGCAAGGAAACAACAGGAAGTGAACTTGTATCTATGGGGAGAGACAGGTCAGGGAATGAGGCACAGGTCGCAAGATTGACACGGATTCTCAGGTGAGAAGGATGAAGTGATCACAGGCAGATATGTCAAGTGAGGGGGAGGGTCGAAGGACATCTGGCGGACGGCTGGAGAACAAGTACTGAACATAAATACATAATACACACAATACAGAAACACAGAGTCGGATTAGGCCTCTTTGGCAGTGGGTCGACTCACAGACTGTGGGTCCACAGAGACGACCCACTGATGGTCCGATGCCGGGGCTGTGGACCAGTGCTGTGGACCAGGGCTGTGGACCAGTGCTGTGGACCAGTGCTGTGGACCAGGACTGTGGACCAGGGCTGTGGACCAGGACTGTGGACCAGGACTGTGGACCAGGGCTGTGGACCAGGACTGTGGACCAGGGCTATGGACCAGGACTGTGGACCAGGGCTGTGGACCAGGACTGTGGACCAGGACTGTGGACCAGGGCTGTGGACCAGGGCTGCGGACCAGGGCTGCGGACCAGGGCTCCAGTGCTCCGGGGGCGGGGCTCCGGGGGCTGCGGGGCTGAGGGGCTCCGGGGCTCCGGGGCTGCGGGGCTGCGGGGCTGCGGGGCTGCGGGGCTGCGGGGGCTGCGGGGCTCCGGGGCTGCGGGCTGCGGGGCTGCGGGGCTCCGGGGCTGCGGGGCTGCGGGGCTCCGGGGCTCCGGGGCTGCGGGGCTCCGGGGGCTGGGGCTGTGCGGGGCTCCGGGCTGCGGGGCTCCGGGGCTGCGGGGCTCCGGGGCTGCGGGGCTCCAGGCCGGAGGCGCCCAGCAGGGTTTCTGGGAGTTCATGCAGCGCTGACGGGTGAGGCTAAAGGGGTGACCGACGTTCACCGTCCCCAACGCTGCACTGTCCCCTCAGACCCACTGTCCCCTCAGACCCACTGTCCCCCTCAGACCCACTGTCCCCCACTGTCCCCCTCAGACCCACTGTCCCCCACTGTCCCCCATTGTCCCCCTCAGACACACTGTCCCCTCAGACCCACTGTCCCCCTCAGACCCACTGTCCCCTCAGACCCACTGTCCCCTCAGACCCACTGTCCCCTCAGACCCACTGTCCCCTCACTGTCCCCCTCAGACCCACTGTCCCCTCAGACCCACTGTCCCCTCAGACCCACTGTCCCCTCAGACCCACTGTCCCCCTCAGACCCACTGTCCCCCCCACTGTCCCCCTCAGACCCACTGTCCCCCTCACTGTCCCCCTCAGACCCACTGTCCCCTCAGACCCACTGTCCCCTCAGACCCACTGTCCCCCTCAGACCCACTGTCCCCCTCAGACCCACTGTCCCCTCAGACCCTCTGTCCCCCTCACTGTCCCCCCACTGTCCCCCTCACTGTCCCCCACTGTCCCTCAGACCCACTGTCCCCCTCACTGTCCCCCACTGTCCCCTCAGACCCACTGTCCCCTCAGACCCTCTGTCCCCCTCACTGTCCCCCACTGTCCCCCTCACTGTCCCCCACTGTCCCCTCAGACCCACTGTCCCCCTCACTGTCCCCCACTGTCCCCTCAGACCCACTGTCCCCCCCACTGTCCCCCTCAGACCCACTGTCCCCCTCACTGTCCCCCTCAGACCCACTGTCCCCCTCAGACCCACTGTCCCCTCAGACCCACTGTCCCCTCAGACCCACCTGTCCCCCTCACTGTCCCCCACTGTCCCCTCAGACCCACTGTCCCCCTCACTGTCCCCCACTGTCCCCTCAGACCCACTGTCCCCTCAGACCCTCTGTCCCCTCACTGTCCCCCACTGTCCCCCACTGTCCCCTCAGACCCACTGTCCCCCTCACTGTCCCCCACTGTCCCCTCAGACCCACTGTCCCCTCAGACCCTCTGTCCCCCTCAGACCCTCTGTCCCCCTCAGACCCACTGTCCCCTCAGACCCACTGTCCCCCTCAGACCCACTGTCCCCCTCTGTCCCCTCAGACCCACTGTCCCCTCAGACCCACTGTCCCCTCAGACCCACTGTCCCCCTCAGACCCACTGTCCCCCTCAGACCCACTGTCCCCCCCACTGTCCCCTCAGACCCACTGTCCCCCTCACTGTCCCCCTCACTGTCCCCCTCAGACCCACTGTCCCCCACTGTCCCCCTCAGACCCACTGTCCCCCTCAGACCCACCTGTCCCCCACTGTCCCCCTCAGACCCACTGTCCCCTCAGACCCACTGTCCCCCTCAGACCCACTGTCCCCTCAGACCCACTGTCCCCCTCTGTCCCCCTCAGACCCACTGTCCCCTCAGACCCACTGTCCCCCTCTGTCCCCCTCAGACCCACTGCCCCCTCAGACCCACTGTCCCCCTCAGACCCACTGTCCCCTCACTGTCCCCCTCAGACCCACTGTCCCCTCAGACCCACTGTCCCCCTCAACGTCCCCTTCTGTCCCCCACGCTGCACTGTCCCCCTCAGACCCACTGTCCCCCTCAACGTCCCCCTCTGTCCCCCACGCTGCCTGTCCCCCTCAGACCCACTGTCCCCCTCACTGTCCCCCTCAGACCCACTGTCCCCTCAGACCCACTGTCCCCCTCACTGTCCCCCTCTGTCCCCCACGCTGCACTGTCCCCCTCAGACCCACTGTCCCCTCAGACCCACTGTCCCCCTCAGACCCACTGTCCCCCTCAGACCCACTGTCCCCCACCTGTCCCCTCAGACCCACTGTCCCCCTCAGACCCACTGTCCCCCTCAGACCCCCTGTCCCCCTCTGTCCCCTCAGACCCACTGTCCCCCCTCAGACCCACGGTCCCCTCAGACCCACTGTCCCCTCAGACCCACTGCCCCCCACTGTCCCCCTCAGACCCACTGTCCCCCTCAGACCCACTGTCCCCCTCTGTCCCCTCAGACCCACTGTCCCCCCTCTGTCCCCTCAGACCCACTGTCCCTCAGACCCACTGTCCCCCTCTGTCCCCTCAGACCCTCTGTCCCCTCAGACCCACTGTCCCCTCAGACCCACTGTCCCCCTCAGACCCACTGTCCCCCTCAGACCCACTGTCCCCCTCTGTCCCCTCAGACCCACTGTCCCCCTCAGACCCACTGTCCCCTCAGACCCACTGTCCCCTCAGACCCACTGTCCCCCACTGTCCCCCTCAGACCCACTGTCCCCCTCAGACCCACTGTCCCCCTCTGTCCCCTCAGACCCACTGTCCCCTCAGACCCACTGTCCCCCTCTGTCCCCTCAGACCCTCTGTCCCCTCAGACCCACTGTCCCCTCAGACCCACTGTCCCCCTCAGACCCACTGTCCCCCACTGTCCCCCTCACTGTCCCCCTCTGTCCCCCACGCTGCCTGTCCCCCTCTGTCCCCCACGCTGCCTGTCCCCTCAGACCCACTTTCCCCCACGCTGCCTGTCCCCCTCTGTCCCCCACGCTGCCTGTCCCCTCAGACCCACTGTCCCCCTCTGTCCCCCACGCTGCCTGTCCCCCACTGTCCCCCTCAGACCCACTGTCCCCCTCACTGTCCCCCACGCTGCCTGTCCCTCACTGTCCCCCACGCTGCCTGTCCCCTCAGACCATATCAGTGTTCACTTAATTCCTAAATACAGGCAGAAATCAAAACCTTCTAAACCAGTTGTACGGTCATTTTAGGGTTAGACTGTTAGACTGTTTATTTACAAGACTGCTCCTAAAAATCGGGATGACTACACAAAGGCTCTGACGGAGAACCCCTGCAGCGCTGAGGACCTCTGAAGGCCAACAGGCCCTCCGTTACAACCATGACCAACCCTGGTCAGAGCTGAACTCGGAGCCAGATAAGATCGGCAAAGGAGGAACCGTTTATGGGTCAGGACATGGATCGGTTCAAAGAGGCTCGAAAGGTTGAGCGAGACGGTGAAAGATGCGTAACAGCTTTACTCTGAGAAACGCCAACAGCAGTACTCTGATAACCAACAGCTTTACTCTGAGAAACGCCAACAGCAAGTACTCTGATAACCAACAGCTTTACTCTGAGAAACGCCAACAGCAGTACTCTGATAACCATCCGGCATCTGTCTGGAAGGGTCACCCCTAGATCACCAGCAGATCACCAACTGCAAACAGATTGCCCCCCCCCCAGAAGGGGCCCGGGGCTCTTCGCGACGGTCCACCTCACCCCCATACGGTACGGTATACTAAGGGCTCAGAGGTCTGATATCATATGCTACGGTATACTAAGGGCTCAGAGGTTTGATATCATACGGTACGGTATACTAAGGGCTCAGAGGTTTGATATCATACGGTACGGGATACTAAGGGCTCAAAGGTGTGATATCATACGGTACGGTATACTAAGGGCTCAGAGGTCTGATATCATATGCTACGGTATACTAAGGGCTCAAAGGTGTGATATCATACGGTACGGGATACTAAGGGCTCAAAGGTGTGATATCATACGGTACGGGATACTAAGGGCTCAAAGGTTTGATCTGCTAGAACAGTCCCATTTGGGCCAATAGTTCGGGGTTCATCCTCTTCATGCACTCTCAATTTAAGGGAGGGAGTCCACTTTAAGAGGGCCAAATCAAAACATATCTGATCATACCTCTCTTGGGTTGATATGCACACTTTAATATACTGCACAAAGGACACTTTAAACAAAGGGACTGATGGAGTCTTAGTGTTCAATATCTCATTGCAATTATAGATGGATGACATCCCCTGTATGTTAAATCTATTTACTTCTTGAGTTTATATTTTATTGATGTGTGGTGATTGTCGACCACTGTTTGCAAACCATATTGCACCTCTGAGCCAATAAAGATGATCTAATCCAACAAATCAAAGTTCTTCCCGTGAGGGGAGAGTCAAAAAATGTTCAAAATGATGTTGAATAAGACCTACATCTTAAGGCCCTATTAAGTCTTGTTTGACCTTGTTCAAAAAAAAAAAAAAAAAAATCTGATTAACTCTGCGAAGGACACAGAGTTTCTAAATTTGATTTGAACCACTACTTGATCTTATTCTTTGAAATTGATCACAAAGCAAAATTAGCCTGGAGTTAAAAAAACAAAACATTTATTGTTATGTTTACGTTATGTAGAGGCATATATGACATTCACAAAGTACAGTAAATTAATCAGAAAAGAAAATATATATGCAGTCATTGTTTAACAAAAAACTTTCACACACACACACAAACAATATATATGGTAATAAGCATGGTTTCGCTAGGCTACATCCAAAAAACAACAACACTGATATTAGACCAAAATCTTAAGGAATTTCCATCCTTATTACAGGAGTCTTCCTTTATATGGCTTCAGTTATTCTGATGATGGACTAGTCTGGCTGAACTTTAAACGATCTTATGTTATAGAGAGCAACTAAAACCAATTCCCCTGCAACAGGGAGATGTTTACAGCCACACACACACACACATCTCTGGGCAGAGTTAAATGTTTTTTTTCCGCTGGTGGAAGGGGACACATTGTCCGCTCCCTGCATCAGGAACAGCTCTGAGTGACTGCAGACTATTCCACACATTGAAACAAGTTCTGATTGGATAATGCTGACACATCATGGGGAAACGGAGGAAAAACAAATGCACCAAATTAAAGGCCGGCCAAAATACCCTCCGATCACCAGCGTACCGTGAGGAGTACAACACCACTTCAGGACGCAGCACTAGTTGAAGTTACCATGACTGAAATACATTCAAACCACAGTGACACTTACAAAACACACACACACACACACAGAGACTTAAAACCAGCACTTCACAAGCCCGACAGACGAAAGTCACAGATATGGGTCTGAAATGATTAAACAACCAATCCACCGTGAAGCGGAAGTGGACCGTTTCCCTGGTTACGGGCGGGAGGGCCTCCACAAAATGGAACACGTAATACGCCACAGAGCGGTCGGACGGTGGGGGCTTTGTGGCCGTAGGTTTACACTTTGGAATGATGTGATAATTGGGACGACTGAACCATGCAGCCCTTGTATTTTTCTGGTGCTTCACATGAGCAGGGGCGTAAATAAAGACTGAACACAAAACATTACAAAACACAAAACAACTGCATTTGGCAACTCTGTATAACAGTAAAGCTATGGCAAGAGCTAAAATATTTATGTTACAGCCCAACAACGACTTCCCCACTCTTCATCCCCTACTTGATAAATGGTTGTGAAGATCATAACGCTCCTTATTCTAATAATATTTAAAGTATGAGTCCCTAAGGAGACTGAATATGAAGGAAGCCCTGAGCCAGCTGTTGATATGATACAAAACACCATTCATTGAAACGAGGGCTGAATACCAGGAGTAATATCGCCACCTGCTGGCCATCATCGGTGCTGCAGACGCATCCCGGCTCCTAACAAGAGAGGCAAGGAGGCGTAGTACTTGCGTTGCACTGCGACGACAAAACACATTTGGTAAGAATGACAACGGCCGGAGGACAGGTAAAGCTTGAATGTTGTAAACACTTCAGTGGTCGGAGCTCCCTGTAGATCAGCCCTTATTTGGCAACAAGCGCCTTGGGCCTAGAAAAGGTGAAGCCTCGGGCTGCATAAAAGTGAGCCTGGATAGACGTGATGACTGACGGGAACATAAAAAAAAAATAATAGTAAAGAAAATATCCGTCCCCATTCAGCATAACATCAGCTAAACATGTTGGCGGCTGTTCTCAGAACGCGTCTCCCAGGTGAAAGGTCCGATATTAAAAAGCAGCAAACGTAGATTAAATATATGTAAACGGAGCCTCCCACCGCAAATCGTACAGCTGATTGGTTGAGTTCCTGTTAGTTATAAAAAACAAAAACAACAGCTGCTGCTTCACACCGTACTCACGCCATGAATCACAAAATCCAAAAATGAAGCACCTTGTTGACAGACATCGATACTCAAATCCAGAAAGTGCAACTGTGCATCTTGTGCTGCTCCGTCCAAAACCCCATGCGAGACGAGACCCCCCCCCTTCCAATAACGGTTTGGTTTAGTCCAGGTCTGCAAGGTGCGGTCCACACACAGCCGCAAACAAAAAAAAAGTCCGACATAACTAAACCCATTGCTCCCTGTAAACGTCCATTACTACCATCAGTCCATGAAGAACATTAGTATAAAATAAAAGAAAAGAGCGGAGAATAAACAGAAAAAAACGAAACAGCAACAACCTGTAGAAGACTGTTCAGCTCCAGCTAGTCTTCTCTGGGCCAGCGCTTATCTGAAGGGCGAGAGGGGGTCCCTGGTCTCAGACGGGAGCCTGGTGGATCCCCCCCCCCCCCCAGACATCGCTCCTAGTCGTATGTCGTGAAGTTTCACAAGCGGAAAGCGTGGAAAAAATATAAAGAGATATATAAATCTATAGATAGAGACACATATCTTTATACATCTATACATCTCTCATTAATATCAACAGCGTATGTGTGTGTATCTGGACAAACGTGCGGGTGTGTGTTGGGGGAGCACCCCACAAGGCGCTGCAGCCAGACGACCGGCGCGGTGGGAATGGTGGGATGGAGGATGCGCTGGGAGACCGTTTCCATGGTGACGGGCTACGGTGTTGTGTCACTTAAGGCATCGTTTTCAAAAATGGCCGAGGAGCTTCTGACGTGACGGAGAATAAAAAAGGAAAGAAAACGGCACATTAGCTTCTGGGTGAAGTGGCGCGCGCACACACACACACACACACACACACACACACCACACACACACACACACACACACACACACACACACACACACACACACACACACACACACACACACACCACACACACACACACACCACACGTTGAGCAGTGTGTGTGTGTCTATGGCAGCCCCAAGTTGTTCTATGGGATGCCATAGACCTCCCATGGAAGAGGAATGATAATAATAAGAAACATAGAAACACAATGCAGCTTCGCTGCTCGACCCCCAATAATAATAATAATTATAATAATAATAGGACCGATGGACCACGATTATCAGCGCCCACCCATCCCCAGTCTCACCGGGTTAGGACTGGCTCTCCAGCGATATGGTGACGCTGTCCGTTCCGACTGTGGAGCAGAGAGGGACAGAGCTCAGAGAACACTCAGAACCGCTCGGCATGAGGGCACCACCGGGGTCAGACATTAGCTGGCCCATTAACAACGCTAGCGTGCTCTCTCTGTGTGTGTGAGTGTGTCTGTGACTCTGTGTGACTGACTCTCTCTCTCTCTGTGTGTGTGAGTGTGTCTGTGACTCTGTGTGACTGACTCTCTCTCTGTGTGTGTGAGTGTGTCTGTGACTGACTCTCTCTCTGTGTGTGTGTGAGTGTGTCTGTGACTGACTCTCTCTGTGTGTGTGTGTGTGTGTCTGTGACTGACTCTCTCTGTGTGTGTGTGTGTGTGTGTGTGTGTGTGTGTGTGGTGTGTGTGTGTGTGGTGTGTGTGTGTGTGTGTGTCTTGCCTGATGTCAGGGCGTTGGGGGCGGCTGTGTGGTTGCCGTGCGGGGGCTGTTCAGCAGGTGGTCTTCGACCTCGCTCAGGGGGCTGGCCGGGACCCCCGCCACACTGCAGGCCCCCCATACAGGAGGGGGGGGTTCAGAGTTAGGAGGCTTCACGGTACGTATTGTCCATTTGATAAACCTTTTTTTAAAGCCATGTTAAAGTTAACTTTGTGGGCAGGTGCAGCGAGCCCTGCGACCCCGGCTCCACGCTCACAGGGAGGGCTCTCCGGGCCTTAGACCCCGGCTCCACGCCCACAGGGAGGGCTCTCCGGGCCTTAGACCCCGGCTCCACGCCCACAGGGAGGGGCTCCCCGGGCCTTAGACCCCTTAGGCTCCACGCCCACAGGGAGGGGCTTCCCGGGCCTTAGACCCCGGCTCCACGCCCACAGGGAGGGCTCTCCGGGCCTTACCTCTGGCTGGGCCTCTGGCTGGGCTCCGGGGGCTGGGGGCCGCCCTGCTCCGGGTCAGGGCTTCACCAGGCGGGTGGGGAAGATCAACCCGTCGCCCTGGCTGCAGAGGCCGAGAGGGGGGCGACACGTTAGGTTACGTACTTTCACAACGCAACCCTTTAGCACATAAAGCGGGGACAAGATATTTATTTATTCCTTCTCTTAGAGGCAGTATCACTGCATCTTATTTGGTAAATGGGCTCCAACTATATAGCACTTTTATCCAACGCACTTTACAATATTACCTGACATTCACCCATTCATGAACACATTCACACACCGACGGCGGAGTCAGCCCCGCAGGGCGACAGCCGGGGGGGTCGGGAGCAGTCAGGGTGGGGCGCCTGGCTCAGGGACCTGTCCACACCCTAACGGGCTGTGGACGGGGCCCTCGGTTCACGGGGCCCAGAAGGACATATCTCCGTTCACTCCAATACAAGATGGGAACAGGAATGTGTCTCCACATGTTTTTCTCCACCTCAGGCCTTATTTTATTTTTTGATGCTGGAGAAGGAAGGGTGGGCAGCTGAAAGGAGTCGTAGGGAAACATGTTGTTTCAGCCTGGCTTCCTAGAGGGCCTAGTGCACGCCTGTTAACTTCTCGTATCCAAGGTTTTTCCTTTTAGTTAACATGAATGACGTTGATGTGGTGACTTTTTATCACCTAAAGTCGCCGATGGACTTCAGGGAGACTAGTCCAGCTGTTGGACGCGTGCACTCAATAACCCCCCCCTTCCTCTGCTTGCTTCATTGCGATTCACCATTTATTGATCCATTTATTCAAAAGGCCCAAAGACGAAGAACGGGTGCATTACGGTATCATGGTCAAAAATCAGTTGCGTTGGTATATAATTTTCATTTACTTGTTTAGCTATGCATTACAGTTAACAATGTTGGTGTATTACAATTCATTGAATCTGTTTCTTAAGCAATAACATTGAACTGTATTTTTTCTAGGCCTACTTATATTTACTATGTTGTTGGTGTTATCTGTTATATGGAGCAATCTTGCATATTTATGAAGTTCCCAGATCAATAAAGTTCTATCTCTTTATTTGAACTGCCTGTATGTCCTCTATGGTATTACAGTGAGTACCTTGGTTATCAGCTATCATAAAATAGTGTCCAAATTAGGTCCACAAACCAGTGGCCGCACCAACATTTGGCCACTTTTATTTTGGAAGTGCTAATCCCGAGAGTTTTAAATCACACTGAAGATAAACTTATTCTGAATTTGCATTAATTCATGATTATAAGATTTAGAATCACGTCATTTTATTTAAAATGTGTTGCTTGCTGGTACACCAGCTGATGGGTCTGTGTGTATATGTTTGACATTTGATTCTCGATTAAGAAACAGAAAAAGATATAAAAAAACGATTCGATTTTTTTAAAATACAAAAATGAAATTTAAAAAACAAGGTGGTTCTGTTTATCAGGTCAAAAAGGGATAAACTAATCTAAAATAATAATATAAATAATAAAATAATATTAATTGTTGCCCAGATGGCAGGAGTGTAATTTAAAGATCACATATAGAGAATCATCAAGGGGTAAACAATGCGACTGTGCTGGCTCAGACCTGTCGCTTATGATGCTACAATGCTAACAATGCTAGAGAACAAGAGTATTGCTGCACCCGGAACGTCACGAAGTAGGGCGAGGCTCCCGTGATGCGGAAGCAAACCTATCCTTGATGTTGGCCTGCGGCATTGAGCAGTTTACATAGGAATGAATGGGCGCCATGTTTTAATCCGCTGCGCCTTTCTTTATAGGTCCATGCTTTAATGACACCGACTGCATCCTTAAGACAAACTCCTTGTTTAACACAAGAAATGATTTTAAAATACATATCAGGGAAAAGGCTGAATTAATGCTAGAATGCTTAGTACGGCAGACGTCTGTTCTAAACTGTGTGGTAACTCTTCTAAAGCGCTCCTCACCTGGTGAAGAGGGGCAGGGGCCAGTACTTCTTCTGGTCCCCAAAGACCTGGGCCACGTTCTTGCGGAAGCCCAGAGAGAAGCCGTTCTTATCGGAGCCGGTCCTGAAGACCGGGGCCCTGAAGGCCTCTGATGGAGAGAAGCAGGGAGACAATATGAATATCTGTAGTAAGAATATAAAGGAAGTCCCAACCACATGGACTGTAGGGCAGCAAGCACCAGTCAATCCACGGAGAACTAAATTATACATTTAGATTTTTGATTGTCGATTAATCATTCTGAATTACAAACACAAAATATTTCATGGATGATTAAAAAATTAACACTATTGTTTTCCACTGGTCGGGCGTTTTCTTGTTGGAGAACACGTACCTATTGTGGACCGGTTCCGGCCCACCAGCCACAGGTGGTAGCTGAAGAGGGACAGAATACTGATGCAGAACATGGCCGCCACGAAGAACAGGAACAGCACGTGGAATTTAGCGTGCGTTTCTGGCAGGTTGTTCTGGGGGGAGGAGGAGGAGTGAAAGAAAGAGACAGAGAGAGAAACAGAGAGACAGAGACAGAGAGAGAGAAAGAGACAGAGACAGAGGCAGACAGAGAGAGACAGAGAGAGAGAGAGACAGAGAGAGAGACAGAGAGACAGAGAGACAGAGAGAGACAGAGAGAGAGTCCAACAAAGTTAAAACAAACAGCATGTCCGGAGATTCCTCAGGAGAACTGGGAAAGCGACACGTGAATGGGATGAAAGGAGGATGAACTGGTCCCTTTTCAGGCCGTGTAAACACAGGTGCTGCACCTCCCGTTAATCGAACTGTTCAGTTCCATCTGCTGCCCTGGTTCTGTGGAGAACCCAGCAGAACCCAACGGCTCCTGCTGACGCCAGCGTGAAAAGGGTCCGTGGGGACGGGGACACAGAACCACGGCACAACGTAACAGAACCACAACGTAACACAGAACCAAAACGTAACAGAACCACAACGTAACACAGAACCACAACGTAACACAGAACCACAACGTAACAGAACCACAACGTAACACAGAACCACAACGTAACAGAACCACAACGTAACACAGAACCACAACGTAACAGCACCACAACGTAACATAGCCACAACGTAACACAGAACCACAACGTAACAGAACCACAACGTAACAGAACCACAACGTAACAGAACCACAACGTAAAAGAACCACAACGTAAAAGAACCACAACGTAACACAGAACCACAACGTAACACAGAACCACAACGTAACACAGAACCACAACGTAACAGAACCACAACGTAACAGAACCACAACGTAACACAGAACCACAACGTAACAGAACCACAACGCAACACAGAACCACAACGCAACACAGAACCACAACTTAACACAGAACCACAACGTAACAGAACCACAACGTAACAGAACCACAACGTAACAGAACCACAACGTAACAGAACCACAACGTAACACAGAACAACAACGTAACAGAACCACAACGTAACACAGAACAACAACGTAACACAGAACCACAACGTAACACAGAACCACAACGTAACAGAACCACAACGTAACAGAACCACAACGTAACAGAACCACAACGTAACACAGAACCACAACGTAACAGAACCACAACGTAACAGAACCACAACGTAACAGAACCACAACGTAACACAGAACCACAACGTAACAGAACCACAAAGTAACAGAACCACAACGTAACACAGAACCACAACGTAACAGAACCACAACCTAACAGAACCACAACGTAACACAGAACCACAACGTAAGACAGAACCACAACGTAACAGCACCACAACGTAACAGAGCCACAACGTAACACAGAACCACAACATAACAGAACCACAACGTAACACAGAACCACAACGTTACACAGAACCACAACGTAACAGAACCACAACGTAACAGAACCACAACGTAACACAGAACCAAAACGTAACAGAACCACAACGTAACACAGAACCACAACGTAACACAGAACCACAACGTAACAGAACCACAACGTAACACAGAACCACAACGTAACAGAACCACAACGTAACACAGAACCACAACGTAACAGCACCACAACGTAACATAGCCACAACGTAACACAGAACCACAACGTAACAGAACCACAACGTAACAGAACCACAACGTAACAGAACCACAACGTAAAAGAACCACAACGTAAAAGAACCACAACGTAACACAGAACCACAACGTAACACAGAACCACAACGTAACACAGAACCACAACGTAACAGAACCACAACGTAACAGAACCACAACGTAACACAGAACCACAACGTAACAGAACCACAACGCAACACAGAACCACAACGCAACACAGAACCACAACTTAACACAGAACCACAACGTAACAGAACCACAACGTAACAGAACCACAACGTAACAGAACCACAACGTAACACAGAACAACAACGTAACACAGAACAACAACGTAACACAGAACCACAACGTAACACAGAACCACAACGTAACAGAACCACAACGTAACAGAACCACAACGTAACAGAACCACAACGTAACACAGAACCACAACGTAACAGAACCACAACGTAACAGAACCACAACGTAACAGAACCACAACGTAACACAGAACCACAACGTAACAGAACCACAAAGTAACAGAACCACAACGTAACACAGAACCACAACGTAACAGAACCACAACCTAACAGAACCACAACGTAACACAGAACCACAACGTAAGACAGAACCACAACGTAACAGCACCACAACGTAACAGAGCCACAACGTAACACAGAACCACAACATAACAGAACCACAACGTAACACAGAACCACAACGTTACACAGAACCACAACGTAACAGAACCACAACGTAACAGAACCACAACGTAACAGAACCACAACGTAACAGAACCACAACGTGACAGAACCACAACGTGACAGAACCACAACGTAACAGAACCACAACGTAACAGAACCACAACGTAAAAGAACCACAACGTAAAAGAACCACAACGTAACACAGAACCACAACGTAACACAGAACCACAACGTAACACAGAACCACAACGTAACACAGAACCACAACGTAACAGAACCACAACGTAACAGAACCACAACGTAACACAGAACCACAACGTAACAGAACCACAACGTAACACAGAACCACAACGTAACAGAACCACAACGTAACAGAACCACAACGTAACAGAACCACAACGTAACAGAACCACAACGTAACACAGAACCACAACGTAACAGAACCACAACGTAACACAGAACCACAACGTAACAGAACCACAACGTAACAGAACCACAACGTAACAGAACCACAACGTAACAGAACCACAACGTAACAGAACCACAACGTAACACAGAACCACAACGTAACAGAACCACAACGTAACACAGAACCACAACGTAACAGAACCACAACGTAACACAGAACCACAACGTAACAGCACCACAACGTAACATAGCCACAACGTAACACAGAACCACAACGTAACAGAACCACAACGTAACAGAACCACAACGTAACAGAACCACAACGTAAAAGAACCACAACGTAAAAGAACCACAACGTAACACAGAACCACAACGTAACACAGAACCACAACGTAACACAGAACCACAACGTAACAGAACCACAACGTAACAGAACCACAACGTAACACAGAACCACAACGTAACAGAACCACAACGCAACACAGAACCACAACGCAACACAGAACCACAACTTAACACAGAACCACAACGTAACAGAACCACAACGTAACAGAACCACAACGTAACAGAACCACAACGTAACAGAACCACAACGTAACACAGAACAACAACGTAACAGAACCACAACGTAACACAGAACAACAACGTAACACAGAACCACAACGTAACACAGAACCACAACGTAACAGAACCACAACGTAACACAGAACCACAACGTAACAGAACCACAACGTAACACAGAACCACAACGTAACAGAACCACAACGTAACAGAACCACAACGTAACAGAACCACAACGTAACACAGAACCACAACGTAACAGAACCACAAAGTAACAGAACCACAACGTAACACAGAACCACAACGTAACAGAACCACAACCTAACAGAACCACAACGTAACAGAACCACAACGTAACACAGAACCACAACGTAACACAGAACCACAACGTAACAGCACCACAACGTAACAGAGCCACAACGTAACACAGAACCACAACATAACAGAACCACAACGTAACACAGAACCACAACGTTACACAGAACCACAATGTAACAGAACCACAACGTAACAGAACCACAACGTAACAGAACCACAACGTGACAGAACCACAACGTGACAGAACCACAACGTGACAGAACCACAACGTAACAGAACCACAACGTAACAGAACCACAACGTAAAAGAACCACAACGTAAAAGAACCACAACGTAACACAGAACCACAACGTAACACAGAACCACAACGTAACACAGAACCACAACGTAACACAGAACCACAACGTAACAGAACCACAACGTAACAGAACCACAACGTAACACAGAACCACAACGTAACAGAACCACAACGTAACACAGAACCACAACGTAACAGAACCACAACGTAACAGAACCACAACGTAACAGAACCACAACGTAACAGAACCACAACGTAACACAGAACCACAACGTAACAGAACCACAACGTAACACAGAACCACAACGTAACACAGAACCACAACGTAACAGAACCACAACGTAACAGAACCACAACGTAACACAGAACCACAACGTAACACAGAACCACAACGTAACAGAACCACAACGTAACAGAACCACAACGTAACAGAACCACAACGTAACACAGAACCACAACGTAACAGAACCACAACGTAACAGAACCACAACGTAACAGAACCACAACGCAACACCGAACCACAACGCAACACAGAACCACAACTTAACACAGAACCACAACGTAACAGAACCACAACGTAACAGAACCACAACGTAACAGAACCACAACGTAACAGAACCACAACGTAACACAGAACCACAACGTAACACAGAACCACAACGTAACAGAACCACAACGTAACAGAACCACAACGTAACACAGAACCACGGCACAACACCATGCTGGATGGCGGGGGGGGGCGCGGGGGTGGACGGGGGGGGACGCGGGGGCTTTGGGGGGCTTGGGCACGCGGGGAGGGGGGGGGTTACCTTGGGGCAGTTCTCTGCCGATTTCCTCCGGCAAAGCTTTAGTGCAAACAGAGACAACACAGGTTAGCAACACCGGGAAGGAACAGGAGGGGGGGGGGCGGGGTCAAAGGTCAAAGCCAAGGGAGTCGGGTTAAAAGGGAGGGGTGTGTGTGTGTGTGTGTGTGTGTGTGTGTGTGTGTGTGTGTGTGTGTGTGTGTGTGTGTGTGTTCTGAACAGAGGGTAAACACACGGCAACACAAAAGAAGAAAGGGGATGCATGGAGGAGGACGACGCTGGCAGAGACGAGTCCCGTCTCCCCCGACGGCTCGAGAGGCGCAGGGGGGACAATGAGGGAGAGTGTTCGTTAGGACATGGGGAGAACAAGAGCTTCATGGGGGAGGGGGGGGTGAGAGACACTGGGACTGTACAGAACCCGGGGAGCAGCGGCACCATGCAGGACTGGTGGCGCACACACACACACACACGCACACCCACAAACACACACACCCACACCCACACGCACACACGCACACCCACACACACAGCTTGTCTACTCACGGTCCAGAACTTGATGAAATACTGCAGCACGGTGGCGGCGATGAACAGGCAGTACACGAGCGAGTACGCCAGGAAGAGGATGAAGTACTTGTAGTTGGAGAAGCCCACACAATTGTTCACCCTGGGAAAAACGTGAAGACATAGCTGCTGCATGAGCAGAGAGGAGGTGCAGACGCCTGAACCAAGACCTTAATATTGTCAGTCTTCGTCTACAGGAATAAAAGAGTGAAAAACATACCACGGACAATGATGGTCCATCTTCAGCACACACCTGGAGACGTAGAGAAGCGCAGAACAGAGGGTTATTCTCCCTGTGCGTCTCACTCACCAACAGCCTCACTGAGAAATGGACCTTAGAGCAACCGTTCACTGCTGAGGTTCCTGTATGAGCCCACATCGACCCCTGACCCCTCCTAGTTCAATTCAGACCACACAGGGCATCTCTGCCTTGATTGGCTTTCGGCCTCCATCTTGCCTGTCAATCACAGGTACGTGAGAAGCTGAACACGTGACTAACACTGAGAGCAGAGTGGGGGGGGGGGGGGGGGGGTGGTTGGGGGTGCAATGGTTTAAAGGTCTGGGTCCCTGTCGGTCGTCCAGCTCCTTAAGGAGCCGGTATCGGTCAGCCCCCCCCCCCCCCCCGTGTGTTCGGTCAGCCCCCCCCCCCCCCCCCCCCCCCCCCCCCCCCCGTGTGTTCGATCAGCCCCCGCACCCCCCCCCCCCCCTCCCCCGTGTGTTCGGTCAGCCCCCCCCCCCCCGTGTGTTCGGTCAGCCCCCGCACCCCCCGTGTGTTCGGTCAGGCCCCCCCCCCCCCCCGTGTGTTCAGCCCCCCCCCCCCCCCGTGTGTTCGGTCAGCCCCCCGTGTGTTCAGCCCCCCCCCCCCCCCCCCCCCTTGTACACGGAGGTCTTACATGTCGCAGGCAGAGCAGTGGTGGCAGCGGTCAGGCTTGATGACTTGGCAGCGGTCACAGTAGCGGATGGCTGGATGACGTACAAACAACAACACAACACATTGGTACCATTGATGAGCATCCACCTCAACTCCTGAAGCTACAGGGCAGGAGGGGGAGGTCAAAGGTCAAACACATTCAGCAGAGGAGTGTGGAATGGAGGCAAGATGCTTAGAAGGGTGTGTGGGTGTGTGTATGTGTGCGTGCGTGTGTGTGCGTGCGTGTCCGTTACCGCCAGAGCTGGCGCGTGTATGTGCGTTCGGGCGTTTGTGCGTGTTTGTCTGTATGTGTGTGTGTGTGTCTGTGTGCGTGCGTGCGTTACCTCCAGAGCCAGTGCGTGTGCGTTTGGGCTTGTGCGTGTGTTCGCGTGTATGTGCATGTGTCTGTGTGCGTGTGTGTGTGTCTGTGTGCGTGCGTGCGTGCGTGTGTGTGTCTCTGTGTGTGCGTGCGTGCGTTACCTCCAGAGCCAGTGCGTGTGCGTTTGGGCGTGTGTGTGTGTTCGCGTGTATGTGCATGTGTCTGTGTGTGTGCGTGTGTGTCTGTGTGCGTGCGTCTCTGTGCGTGCGTGTGTGTCTGTGTGTGTGTCTCTGTGTGTGTGTGCGTGCGTTACCTCCAGACCCGGTGCGTGTGTAGAGCGGCAGGCCGGCGGCCGCCCTCCAGAGGACCTCCTGCTGGGCCTCAGGTCGCTCCTCCTTCTCATAGCGCTCCTTCTCCACCTTGGCCAGGCAGAACTGGGGGGCAGCAAGGGGGTTAGGGCAGAACTGGGGGGCAGTCAGGGGGTTAGGGCAGAACTGGGGGGCAGTCAGGGGGTGGGGGCAGTCAGGGGGTGGGGGCAGCACTGGGGGGCAGTCAGGGGGTGGGGGCTCCCAGCCCAGAGGTTAGGGTTCCGTCCCGTGTGTCTACCTGGGGAGCGCCCCCCTCCCTGCTGACGGAGGACTACGTGGACGTAGCACGAGTCTCTCTGATACCGAACGGGGGTCGTCTGTAAGACCAGGACAGAACCCCACGGGGGGTCGGGCGGAACGCAGGGGTCTCCTTGACCTGTGCTGCCATGGCAACAGGATTCACACGATCCCTTTGCATGCCATGCGTTGTCATGGCAACCTGCCACCTCAACCCGTCCGACGCCACACATGGTGTGGTGTGGGGGGCAGGGGCACATTCTTCAGTCAGGGGGAGGGAGGACCGGTTTATCTTCGATGCGTTGATAAACCAAAAGCAAAAGAAAACAACCAACAATCTGCGTCGGAAATGTCTTCTTCGACGTTCAAACCATCATAACCAGTTTGTGGACAGCTGGAGTCCCCATATCAAGACAGGGCCATCGTGATACTTATTAAGGAATATCTTACACGCCATTATATGACATGTAATAAACTCAATGAATTGACACATGCACTTTATCATATCAATGTCAACAGAACGACTACGGTCGACTATTGCTCGTCTCAGCTGGTCTGAGGAGCGGGCCCCAGCTGGTCTGAGGGGCGGGCCCCAGCTGGTCTGAGGGGCGGGCCCCAGCTGGTCTGAGGGGCGGGCCCCAGCTGGTCTGAGGGGCGGGCCCCAGCTGGTCTGAGGGGCGGGCCCCAGCTGGTCTGAGGGGCGGGCCCCAGCTGGTCTGAGGGGCGGGCCCCAGCTGGTCTGAGGGGCGGGCCCCAGCTGGTCTGAGGGGCGGGCCCCAGCTGGTCTGAGGGGCGGGCCCCAGCTGGTCTGAGGGGCGGGCCCCAGCTGGTCTGAGGGGCGGGCCTTACCTCTTTGGAAGGATTGGCCGGCTTGGTGAAGATGGTCTTCCAGTAGGACCACACAAACATGACGAAGGAGGCGTGGAAGAAGATCAGATACACAACTGGAAAGGGAGCAGAACACAAAGTGACCAAAGGAAACGCACTCAGGGAGTTACAACGATCCACACGCCATTCCATTTAGCTAACAGGAAATTAAAGAAGTAGACAGCAGGAGTCAGAACTCGAGGAGGATCCACCAACTCCTAATACATGAACGCAGCAGTGATAACACATGTCAATGTATGGATATGTAAATGTATGTATACGTGCAGCAATGAACTTTTGGTAATGGGACCGATACCAATGCTTTGCCAAAGATCAGGAAACACCTCTGTTCTCCACAGAGCGACAGCAGCATGTGTCAACAATAGGCTGTCTGTAGAGACTCAAGAATGAGGAAATATACTTACTCTGCTCTCCTATACTGCTATATCCTATAGTGACTGAAACATAAAGCATACAAATCAATGTTAAACAGACCAAACACTAACTTCGATATAGAACAATCGGATTAAATATAATTATTATTATGGATAACAATAATGTACTAGGCTGACTGCCATAAAGTAGTGGCACAACGTTAAATATGAGTTTTACATGAATTCATATAATGAATATAATTAAATCAGTTTTCTATAGGTTATTGTATGGGAGATTTGACTTCACCAAGCTATGTTATAAACATTATAGCCTGAAAAGGACTATTTCATCCATTTCCCCGTTTAGCCGGTAAATGCCAGCAAGCAGACGGTTCAATAGCTTCGCATCCGAGCTGAAGTAATAGGAACATCTCTCGAGCCATGCCAGACGTATCTTTCCCCCCTTGATGAACAATGGGGCAAAGCGGCGAGCAGCAAATAACCCTCCTCGAAAACTTTGATCAGAACCTCCACATCGAAGCACGTTAACCCAAACACCCAGCGCATATGAGACACGTTGCATCACGTTTACATATTTTATTAATCTTAGCAGCTGGATCGCTTTCCAACACACCAACGTTGGAGCTGCAGCCCATTGACTTCCTGCTGGACAGCAGCAGTCAACACCTGGGCGTCCGGGGACCCTGTCGCTCAGGGGGGGCCGTGACGGGTACTCACATATGCAGAGCTCCACGACGTACGCGTAATAGGACCAGCAGACGACCAGGGCGATGAAAATCACAGGTATCCATGATAATCCCCGTTGACAGCATCTCAGTACGTGTGTAGGCGCCATCTTTCTCCTCGGAACTGAAAAAAAGGGAGTGTCGATGTGACGTCACTTGATGAAGTCTCTTGTTTCAGCCCAGGCCCCGGCACAATCTATATACATATTTAGCCTATTTAAAAAAACGTATACATATATATCGATATATGTATGTGTAAAAAAGACGTCTGCCAAAGTATTTGATTCTGCTTGCTTTATCCGCAGACGTCCACAGACGTCCACGGGGTTTCTTGTCTTCAGAGACGCGGCGTTCGAACAGCTGACCAGAAAAAGGCCGAGACAACAGTAACAAGGAAAATAAAGTCCGCGGATCAAAGTCGAAAACAACACGTTTATTGACTTGACTTAAGACTCACGAACAACCAGAAGGAAACCTTAACCCGAATCAACGATCCCAAGATCTAAAAAGAAAAGTTAAACCGCTTCAAGAAAAGAAAAAGTCAACGAAATCCTTGTCTAATAATATTGATGAGTTTTGGGGAAATGGACATCACTAAGTATTTGTTGCGCATTGGTTTCAACCATCCCACCGAACCGACCTTAGAGGTGCTGCGGTCGCTCCACAGCTTCCATCTGCTGGCGGTACCCTTCGAGAACCTCACGCTGCACTGCGGGGGGCGGCTGAGTCCCGACCTCCACGCTGTCTACGACAAGATTGTAAACCAGCGTCGGGGAGGCTTATGCTATGAGAACAACGGCCTCTTCTCTTGGTTGCTCTCCAAACTGGGCTTCGAGGTCACCATCCTCTCAGGCCAGGTGAAGAACGCGATCACCGGCTGTTACGGACCCCCCTTTGACCACCTGATCTCCATGGTTAGTCTGAAGGGTCGGCGTTGGCTGTGTGACGTCGGCTTTGGGAGTGCAGGTTTCAGCGTGCCCCTCTCATTGGACGCCTGGGGTGAGCCCCAGACAACGGGCCAGCGGGTGTACCGGGTCAGGGAGGAGGGCGACCAACGCTTTCTGGAGTGGCGCGGGGAACCTGGTCAGGTGACGGACGGAGAGTGGAAGGGGATCTATAAATTCACTCTGGAGCCTCGCATGAGAGACAACTTTACCGCGATGTGCGATTATCACCAGAGCTCCCCCTCTTCCATCTTCTTCTGCAAGTCTGTTTGTACACTTCTGAAACCTGACGGAAGGCTGACCTTAGTGGGGAGCACGTTGACCACCACCACCTTCCGCACAGATGAGAGCGCCTTCAAGACCAGCGGGCGGACGCTCACAGATGAAGAGATTCCTGTTGTTCTGGTAAAGATGTTTGGAGTTGTGTTGCCGTCTCCCCTCATCACGAAGGACGAGGACGTATTGCCCCCTTCGGTCGAGTACTGACCGGTGGTCCAGAAATACATATTCAATTACATTACAAAGGCAGAGATAAATTCTCGGGTTGATTTAATAAATTAATATACAACACTTTAAGATGTACAATGGTCATCGCAGTAATTTTCATATTCTTTTCTTTTTTTAAGACAACAAAGTTTGTGTTCAAAGTATTTACACATGTACAATTCTCAGGCAGGACTTTCCAAAGCAAGGCGGGTACATCGACACAGATACTGGGATCAACACAAGTCCCGCACCATTCCCGTCTCGCTCTCCCTTGCCTACAAAATCTAAATCTTGGCATCAAGTATCTCGCACGTCATGGGGAATCAGCCAATCAGCGACCGCTAGGGCCGTCCAGCAGAATGATTGACGTCCATTGAAAAAAAAATAAAGGGAAAAAAACCCTGCTTAAGATTAATACGCGATCCAAGTAGATACAGTCCAAGGAATGATCTGAATCCAGGAGACGGAGCGGGGGGGCCGTGGGGGGGATCAGTGAGCAGACGTGTGGGACGTGTTGGGGGGCTACTCCGCCGCCGCCGCCGCCGCCGCCGCCGGGCCGGGGGGGGGCGGGCCCGAGCTCACGCGCCCCGCTTTGCGTTCGTAGTTGACGAGCCGCTGACCAACCAGGTACCTTGAAGGAGAGGGGAACACACATGAGGTCAGTGTGTGTTTGTGTTACTGTTGTGTGTACTGCGTTATATTAAGGCCCGTCACACAATGTCTGAAGGAAGCCTGCTGATGTCAAAATCTTTTAGGTCGGAAATGAACCAATTAAAACGATTTGAATCTGCGTTGATCGGCGTGCCGGGCCCTAGTGGGCTGAGGAGCAGCCCCGTGCGGCCCCCACTACGAAGCGGGCCCCGGAGCCTACTTGTCGTTCTTGATGTGCTCGTAGAGGCGCCTGAACTGGCGGATCTGGAAGGAGAGGATCCCGATGAGCGACACCACCATCAGCAGGAAGGGGTAGATCCGCCTCTGGATCAGGACCTCCATCTCCGGGGTGACGCCTGGGGGGGGAGGAGGTCAGCTGGGCCGCCTGTACCTCTGAACCGTTGCTCTGATCTTTAGAGGTATAGGGGACCACCGGGGGGGGGGGGGGGGCCTACCGGCAGAGGGCACCAGCGCCGTGGCGATGACGTAGGGCACGCACAGCGACAGCAGCAGCACCGAGATGACGGGCGCGGCCAGCTTGCGGATGATGAAGTGCAGGTCGATGTTGCGGATCCCGTTAGCATAGACCTGGGGGGGGGGGGGGGGGGGCAGAAACTGGAGTTGATTCATTCAGAAAATAAAAGTCGTGTCCCACACAGGACGTGCTGAGAGCTGGGGGGGACAGGGGGGGACAGGGGGGGACAGAGGGGGACAGAGGGGGACAGGGGGCGCCCCCCCCCGGCACCTCACACTCACCTGCTCGATCACCGTCTTCAGCCACCACTGGGGGCCCATCAGGGTGATGGCCGCGATGATCTTGGCGTGAAGCACTCCGAGAGCCCAGTCCTGAACACAAGAGCGCAGCGTTCACCCCGGCTGGTCACATGACCCCCGGCTCAGCGTCACGTGACCCCCTGCTCCTCTGTATTCACCCAGCGGGGGTCTGTGGTTGTCTTTAGCACTTCCGTCAACGGTTGTTTTTTTAAATGTGCTTTACAAATAAATGTACAAGACATGACGCGATGACTCAGACAGAGAGCTCCAATCAGAAGGGGGCAGGGAGGGGGGGCGCGCGGAGAGGAGGCGTTGGGACGCACACCCACCTGCCAGGGGTAGAAGAGGGGCGTCTGGTCCAGGGGAACGCGGAGCGGGGCCACGATCACCAGCTCAAACAGTAGCCCTAGCAACAGGGGAACCACCCCGGCAACCAGGATGGCCACCACCAGAGTCTTCAGGATCTGGACGGACACACACACACACACAGAGTTTGTGTAAACACCTCTCCCCCCCGCCACAGACTGCAGCGGGGGGGGGGGGTCTGAGGGCTCTTTCTTGGGTTGGTCCTTCCCTGGAACAGAGCAGGTGCAGCCTGCCTCTGATAAAGCACTCAGCATTATCAGAGCTACCTGCTAACGTCTGCAGTTAATCACTCCCAGAATGACGGGTAAATATAGGCCATGGCCGAAGGCTTGTGTGCTCTGCAGACGAGCGCTGCAGCACAGCGTCCACAGAGAGGACGCTGTGGACGCTGTACCACCCCTCAGCCCCCCCCTTACCACTCGTTTCACCAGGGATAACGAATTATCATATATATAACATATATATATATATAACACATTCATTTAATACTAAAACAGGGGGCGGTGGAGGGAGGCAGCAGCATTCTCCAGGGGGTCATTTCCCTCGGGCCGCCCCCTCCACCACCACCAGGTCTCTGTACAGCGTTGGCTCAGGGGGGGTAGGGGGGTACCGGGGGCCGTACCATGAAGGTCCACTCCTGGACCTTGAGCATGATGACGGTGCGACCCTGGGGCATCCAGGCCAGCAGCACCGTGATGCCGCGGATGGAGAGCCAGCACACGTACAGGCCGCACGCCGCCGTGTACAGCTCGTGGATCTTAGAGCTGCCCGTCCAGAAGGACATCAGCCAGCGGCCCGTGAAGACTGAGAGAGAGGGGGGGGAGGGAGGGGGGGGGGAGAGAGAGGGGGGGGAGAGAGAGGGGGGGAGAGAGAGACAGAGACAGAGACAGAGGGAGAGACAGAGACAGAGACAGAGAGAGGGAGGGAAATATGAGTACTTGGGACATAGGAAGGGTTGTCGTTTGGTTATCGCCAAGCCTACATGTCGTAGTGTTTGCACATGCAAACCAAACTGAAAGAATGGCTCAGATATCTGATGATAAGAGGCCTTTGGCTAAGGCATCGTATTATCGCTTCATAGAGTCTACATTTAGCATGTTTTTCTTCATTTAAGGAGACTCATTATCCAAAGCAACGTACAGTGATTTAGTTTGGCTGAACACAAGTCGTCTATGACCCAGTAGGGGTTGTAGCCTGTGGACATTGGGAGTTGAACCTCGTGGCTAGGAGTCAAACACCCCAACCGCTCGTAGAACATTCTGCCCCTGGTTTACTGCTGGCTGAGGCGGACACACCCAAAGGACAGCCCCATTCTGCCCCTGGTTTACTGCTGGCTGAGGCGGACACACCCAAAGAACAGCCCCAGTCTGTAATCATGGCCTGGGCGTGGAGCTGGAGAACCAGAGGGGAGGGACTCACCTGGGAGGATCAGGCACACCAGACTGGCCCCCAGCAGGGTGACGCACATGAAGGCGATCAGCAAGACGATCTGGGCAGAGGAGGAGAGATATTAGCCAACACGCTGAGGGGGAGAGAGATATTAACCCAACACGCTGAGGGGGAGAGAGATATTAACCCAACACGCTGAGGGGGAGAGAGACATTAACCAACACGCTGAGGGGGAGAGAGATATTAACCCAACACGCTGAGGGGGAGATAGATATTAACCCAACACGCTGAGGGGGAGAGAGATATTAGCCAACACGCTGAGGGGGAGAGAGATATTAACCCAACACGCTGAGGGGGAGAGAAATATTAACCCAACACGCTGAGGGGGAGAGAGATATTAGCCAACATGCTGAGGGGGAGAGAGATATTAACCCAACACGCTGAGGGGGAGAGAGATATTAACCCAACACGCTGAGGGGGAGAGAGATATTAACCCAACACGCTGAGGGGGAGAGAGATATTAACCCAACACGCTGAGGGGGAGAGAGATATTAACCCAACACGCTGAGGGGGAGAGAGATATTAGCCAACACGCTGAGGGGGAGAGAGATATTAACCCACCACGCTGAGGGGGAGAGAGATATATACCAACATGCTGAGGGGGAGAGAGATATTAACCCAACACGCTGAGGGGGAGAGAGATATTAACCCAACACGCTGAGGGGGAGAGAGATATTAACCCAACACGCTGAGGGGGAGAGAGATATTAGCCAACACGCTGAGGGGGAGAGAGATATTAACCCAACACGCTGAGGGGGAGAGAGATATTAACCCAACACGCTGAGGGGGAGAGAGATATTAACCCAACACGCTGAGGGGGAGAGAGATATCAACCCAAAACGCTGAGGGGGAGAGAGATATCAACCCAACACGCTGAGGGGGAGAGAGATATTAACCCAACACGCTGAGGGGGAGAGAGATATTAGCCAACACGCTGAGGGGGAGAGAGATATTAACCCAACACGCTGAGGAGGAGAGATATTAACCCAACAGGCTGAGGGGGAGAGAGATATTAACCCAACACGCTGAGGGGGAGAGAGATATTAACCCAACACGCTGAGGGGGAGAGAGATATTAACCCACCACGCTGAGGTGGAGAGAGATATTAACCCAACACGCTGAGGGGGAGAGAGATATTAACCCAATACGCTGAGGGGGAGAGAGACATTAACCCAAAACGCTGAGGGGGAGAGAGATATTAGCCAACACGCTGAGGGGGAGAGAGATATTAACCCAACACGCTGAGGGGGAGAGAGATATTAGCCAACACGCTGAGGGGGAGAGAGATATTAACCCAACACGCTGAGGAGGAGAGATATTAACCCAACAGGCTGAGGGGGAGAGAGATATTAACCCAACACGCTGAGGGGGAGAGAGATATTAACCCAACACGCTGAGGGGGAGAGAGATATCAACCCAAAACGCTGAGGGGGAGAGAGATATCAACCCAACACGCTGAGGGGGAGAGAGATATTAACCCAACACGCTGAGGGGGAGAGAGATATTAGCCAACACGCTGAGGGGGAGAGAGATATTAACCCAACACGCTGAGGAGGAGAGATATTAACCCAACAGGCTGAGGGGGAGAGAGATATTAACCCAACACGCTGAGGGGGAGAGAGATATTAACCCAACACGCTGAGGGGGAGAGAGATATTAACCCACCACGCTGAGGTGGAGAGAGATATTAACCCAACACGCTGAGGGGGAGAGAGATATTAACCCAATACGCTGAGGGGGAGAGAGACATTAACCCAAAACGCTGAGGGGGAGAGAGATATTAGCCAACACGCTGAGGGGGAGAGAGATATTAACCCAACACGCTGAGGGGGAGAGAGATATTAGCCAACACGCTGAGGGGGAGAGAGATATTAACCCAACACGCTGAGGAGGAGAGATATTAACCCAACAGGCTGAGGGGGAGAGAGATATTAACCCAACACGCTGAGGGGGAGAGAGATATTAACCAACACGCTGAGGGGGAGAGAGATATTAACCCAACACGCTGAGGGGGAGAGAGATATTAACCCAAAACGCTGAGGGGGAGAGAGATATTAACCCAACACGCTGAGGGGGAGAGAGATATTAACCCAACACGCTGAGGGGGAGAGAGATATCAACCCAAAACGCTGAGGGGGAGAGAGATATCAACCCAACACGCTGAGGGGGAGAGAGATATTAACCCAACACGCTGAGGGGGAGAGAGATATTAGCCAACACGCTGAGGGGGAGAGAGATATTAACCCAACACGCTGAGGAGGAGAGATATTAACCCAACAGGCTGAGGGGGAGAGAGATATTAACCCAACACGCTGAGGGGGAGAGAGATATTAACCCAACACGCTGAGGGGGAGAGAGATATTAACCCACCACGCTGAGGTGGAGAGAGATATTAACCCAACACGCTGAGGGGGAGAGAGATATTAACCCAATACGCTGAGGGGGAGAGAGACATTAACCCAAAACGCTGAGGGGGAGAGAGATATTAGCCAACACGCTGAGGGGGAGAGAGATATTAACCCAACACGCTGAGGGGGAGAGAGATATTAGCCAACACGCTGAGGGGGAGAGAGATATTAACCCAACACGCTGAGGAGGAGAGATATTAACCCAACAGGCTGAGGGGGAGAGAGATATTAACCCAACACGCTGAGGGGGAGAGAGATATTAACCAACACGCTGAGGGGGAGAGAGATATTAACCCAACACGCTGAGGGGGAGAGAGATATTAACCCAAAACGCTGAGGGGGAGAGAGATATTAACCCAACACGCTGAGGGGGAGAGAGATATTAACCCAACACGCTGAGGGGGAGAGAGATATTAACCCAACACGCTGAGGGGGAGAGAGATATTAACCCAACACGCTGAGGGGGAGAGAGATATTAACCCAACACGCTGAGGGGGAGAGAGATATTAACCCAACATGGAATGTTGGGTTAATGGATGAGGGTGAATGGATGAGGGAGGGGGTTAGGGAGAGCAGAGGGCTGGTGGGTGAATGGATGAGGGAGGGGGTTAGGGAGAGCAGAGGGCTGGTGGGTGAATGGATGAGGGAGGGGGTTAGGGAGAGCAGAGGGCTGGTGGGTGAATGGATGAGGGAGGGGGTTAGGGAGAGCAGAGGGCTGGTGGGTGAATGGATGAGGGAGGGGGTTAGGGAGAGCAGAGGGCTGGTGGGTGAATGCATGAGGGAGGGGGTTAGGGAGAGCAGAGGGCTGGTGGGTGAATGGATGAGGGAGGGGGCTAGGGAGAGCAGAGGGCTGGTGGGTGAATGAATGAGGGAGGTGGTTAGGGCGTGGACCCCCATGCTAAATATAGAGCGCCACCACAAGAAGGGCTGGCAGCGTGCCGGGGAAAATCCACCAAGGAGTTTCCCTCTGGTTCAACGTTAGCTCTCAGTGTGAAGGAGAAGCTCCCTGAATAACCCTTCACCAGGCCCGGCTGTAGGGTGCACCCCCACATTATTTAGGTTGCTTTCTTTAACACTTAGAAAATGTTAAAGCATCCAACAGCCCTTCAACACTCAACCTCACACTCTGGTACACAACCATCACTGCTTCTCACGGCTGATATCGTCCCCCTGATGAATGGGTTATTCTCTGATATTTGCTACTATTACGTTACTATTAACACGGCTTTGTGGCTTTCCTCTAAAGAGAAGGACAACTCCCCGGGCAGCAGGGGAGTGTAGAATCCAAGGACGCGTATCATCACAGGACGACCTGCAGACGATAACATCAGCTCGTATTACTGAGCTAGCCAAACCCAAAGCTCTGAACACAGAGAGCTTGGCTCTGATCCCGGGAGCGAGGCCGCTGACACACAGCTGGCTGCCAGGCCGAAGCGTCCTAAAGACATCCCTCATCGTCAGACGGGGGCCACGCGTCCACGAGCAGGACGGAGCCGATACGAGGGGTCCCACGCAGTGTTTGATGTTCAAGGGACACCAGAACGCGGGTTAGACGTGAGAATGACCCAGAATGAAACTCCACTTGAGGAAGTGCGCCAACCACACACGACCCCGCTGGCGGTTTGAAGCCACCGCGGCTTACGCAACCGCTCCAGATCGCCCTGCGGCGCGGAGATAAAGCGAACATGTGACTGTAAGGTACCCCCCCAGAGTGACCGTAAGGTACCCCCCAGAGTGACCGTAAGGTACCCCCCAGAGTGACCATAAGGTACCCCCCCAGAGTGACGATACGTTACCCCCCCAGAGTGACCATAAGGTACCCCCCCAGAGTGACCGTAAGGTACCCCCCCAGAGTGACCATAAGGTACCCCCCAGAGTGACCGTAAGGTACCCCCCCAGAGTGACCGTAAGGTACCCCCCAGAGTGACCATAAGGTACGCCCCCAGAGTGACGATACGTTACCCCCCCAGAGTGACCATAAGGTACCCCCCCAGAGTGACCATAAGGTACCCCCCAGAGTGACGATACGTTACCCCCCCAGAGTGACCATAAGGTAACCCCCAGAGTGACCATAAGGTACCCCCCCAGAGTGACCGTAAGGTACCCCCCAGAGTGACGATAAGGTACCCCCCCAGAGTGACCATAAGGTACCCCCCCAGAGTGACCATAAGGTACCCCCCCAGAGTGACGATACGTTACCCCCCCAGAGTGACCGTAAGGTACCCCCCCAGAGTGACCGTAAGGTACCCCCCAGAGTGACCATAAGGTACCCCCCCAGAGTGACCATACGTTACCCCCCCAGAGTGACCATAAGGTACCCCCCCAGTGTGACGATACGTTACCCCCCCAGAGTGACCATAAGGTACCCCCCCAGAGTGACCATAAGGTACCCCCCCAGAGTGACCATAAGGTACCCCCCTAGAGTGACCATAAGGTACCCCCCCAGAGTGACGATACGTTACCCCCCCAGAGTGACCATAAGGTACCCCCCCAGAGTGACCATAAGGTACCCCCCCAGAGTGACCATAAGGTACCCCCCAGAGTGACCAGAAGGTACCCCCCCCCAGAGTGACCAGAAGGTACCCCCCCAGAGTGACCATAAGGTACCCCCCAGAGTGACCAGAAGGTACCCCCCCCAGAGTGACCAGAAGGTACCCCCCCAGAGTGACGATACGTTACCCCCCCAGAGTGACGCTGACTCACCCTGACCGGGAAGCGCATGGGCCGGTGGTACGGCTGAAACCCCACCGGCCCCCCCTGCTGGAGGATGGCCTGGTGGGCCGCGTGCAGCCCCTCCCCCACCGCCGGCAGCGGGTTGTTGTTGTTGTTATGGTGACCGGCGGGGGGGTTGTTGTTGTTGTTGTTGACGGGCTGGTTGCCCTCCGTGTCCTCCTGCTCCCCCAGGAGGTAGGAGTGGAGGTCGCTGGAGGAGAAAAAGAATCACGTTAGAGCCCTAAATATAAAGCCCTAACTATAGAGTCCTAACTATAGAGCCCTAACTATAGAGACCTAACTATAGAGTCCTAACTATAGAGTCCTAACATAGAGTCCTAACATAAAGCCCTAACTATAGAGTCCTAACTATAGAGCCCTAACATAGAGCCCTAACTATAGAGTCCTAACTATAGAGTCCTAACATAGAGTCCTAACATAGAGCCCTAACTATAGAGCCCTCAATATAGAGTCCTAACTATATAGTCCTAACTATAGAGCCCTAACTGTAGAGTCCTAACTATAGAGCCCTAACATAGAGCCCCAACTATAGAGCCCTAACATAGAGTCCTAACATAGAGCCCTAACATAGAGTCCTAACATAGTCCTAACATGGAGTCCTAACTATAGAGCCCTAAATATAGAGCCCTAACATAGAGTCCTAACATAGAGTCCTAACATGGAGTCCTAACTATAGAGCCCTAAATATAGAATCCTAACTATAGAGTCCTAACATAGAGTCCTAATATGGAGTCCTAACTATAGAGCCCTAAATATAGAGTCCTAACTATAGAGCCCTAGGTATAGAGTCCTAACTATAGAGCCCTAGGTATAGAGTCCTAACTATAGAGCCCTAGGTATAGAGTCCTAACTATAGAGCCCTAGGTATAGAGCCCTAACTATAGAGCCCTAACATAGAGCCCTAACATAGAGCCCTAACTATAGAGCCCTCAATATAGAGTCCTAACTATATAGTCCTAACTATAGAGCCCTAAATATAGAGTCCTAACATAGAGCCCTAACATAGAGCCCTAACTATAGAGCCCTAACATAGAGCCCTAACATAGAGTCCTAACTAAAGAGCCCTAACTATAGAGCCCTAAATATAGAGTCCTAACATAGAGCCCTAACATAGAGTCCTAACTATAGAGCCCTAACTATAGAGCCCTAAATATAGAGTCCTAACAATAGAGACCTAACAATGGAGCCCTAACTATAGAGCCCTAACTATAGAGTCCTAAGGATGGAGTTCTAACAATAGAGTCCTAACTATCACTTAGTGACAGAACGGACAGACGAAACATGATATCTCCTTCTCTCGCAGGGGGGTCACTCACAGCAGGTAGCCCGCGCTGACGGTCCAGGCGCGGACCAGCCCCTTCAGCCACTGGCGGGTGTGGCCCTGCTCCAACAGGGCGGGCAGAACCACCTGGAGGAGCAGCAGCTCCAGGGACAGCTCACTGACTGGGGCATCACTGGGGACGAGAGAGACAAGGAGAGAGAGAGAGAGAGAGAGAGAGAGAGAGAGAGAGAGAGAGAGAGAGAGAGAGACAAGGAGAGAGAGAGAGAGAGATAGAGACAAGGAGAGAGAGAGACAAGGAGAGAGAGAGAGAGAGAGAGAGAGAGAGAGAGAGAGAGAGAGAGAGAGAGAGAGAGAGAGAGAGAGAGAGAGAGAGAGAGAGAGAGAGAGAGAGAGAGAGAGAAGGAGAGAGAGAGACAGAGACAGAGAGAGAGAGAGAGAGAGAGAGAGAGAGAGAGAGAGAGAGAGAGAGAGAGAGAGAGAGAGAGAGAGAGAAGGAGAGAGAGAGACAGAGACAGAGAGAGAGAGAGAGAGAGAGAGAGAGACAGAGACAGAGAGAGACAAGGAGAGAGAGAGAGAGAGAGAGAGAGAGAGAGAGAGAGAGAGAGAGAGAGAGAGAGAGAGAGAGAGAGAGAGAGAGAGAGAGAGAGAGAGAGAGAGAGAGAGAGAGAGAGAGAGAGAGAGAGAGAGAGAGAGAGAGAGAGAGAGAGAGAGAGAGAGAGACAAGGAGAGAGAGAGAGAGAGAGAGACATGTTGACAGATAGTGTGTGTGAGTGAGTGACAGAGGGCTAGGGGGGGGAAGGACTAATGAACACTGAGTCGTTATCCTGAAATAAAAGGTGACAGAATGAATGTCCTCGTGAATTAATTAATTAACAGACCACTGAATGCCGTGATTGACCAATCACAGTCGATTGTTCATTGAGCGATGTAACAGAGCTGCAATTAATGATTATCTTCATAGTCGCTAAACGTTTTAATATTGCAGTCTTCTAGAAAATGTCATAAATAATAGCAATTGCAGAAATCACAAGAGTCCAATGTGATGTCCTAATCAGTTATCGATTCCTCAACTAATAGTTGCAGCCCTACCGTATAATTAAGTTAAATTATGTATTGATATGTGCCACATTATTATTAAATATGTTTCAGAACAAAAACCTTAACTGATTTGATTTCATAATCCATTATTCCAGAATATGAGAATATTCCAGGTGAATGTTGAAATGTGGAACATACCCGTATATTATTGAACAAAGTAATTTCCATATTATGAATTCCATAATTATGTATTTATTTATTCATATAATAATCGATTTAATTTGGAGTGCTTCTTCCTCCTTAGATCTCAGCATTTAGAAGAAAGAGGAAGATCGGTTACACATCAAAGTAAAAACAGAAGCTGGAACCACTTCAACGAACACGCCCCACAGAACCATCGACAAACAACCAATCAACGGGGAACACGCCCCCTTAAGCCCCTCCCCTGGCCCCCCATTGGCTGACCTGTAGAGCATGACGTTGTAGGGCAGGAAGAGGGGCAGCAGCAGCTTGATGAGGCGGACGGGCAGCCAGAGCATGAGCAGCACGATGGAGCCGAACACCACAACGGACAGGATGAAGCGGCGCAGGTGGCGGTAGATGGGCAGGTGGATCATCTCCTGGACCGGGTTGAAGTCCGGGTCGTTGAGGTTCCTCAGGAACCACAGCACCCCGGGACGCAGAACCTGGGGACCGGACACACGGACACACACACACATTACCTGGGGGATGAGGGACCACTCCTGCTGCCCACAGATTGCGGCGGGTTTGTCGGACATGCTTTGAACCGATACATTTATTTTTACCCCCAAAATGGAGAAACCTCAAGTCTCATTCGATGTTGAATTACTAAGACTCTCTATGAATGACGAGCATGGACGAGACCACGCCGGAAAACAAAACGAGAAGATGGAAAGAAAAGAAGCTGGTTGCTAGTGCCTACTCCTCCAGGATGATCCGGTGTGGACCGGTGTGGACCGGTGTGGACCGGTGTGGACCGGTCTGGAACGGTGTGGACCGGTCTGGACCGGTCTGGGCCGGTGTGGACCGGTCTGGGCCGGTGTGGACCGGTGTGGACCGGTGTGGACCGGTGTGGACCGGTCTGGACCGGTGTGGGCCGGTGTGGACCGGTGTGGGCCGGTGTGGGCCGGTGTGGACCGGTGTGGACCGATGTGGACCGGTCTGGACCGGTGTGGACCGGTACACACCGGTCTGGACCGGTACACACCGGTCCGGACCGATGTGGACCGGTGTGGACCGGTGTGGACCGGTGTGGACCGGTGTGGACCGGTCCGGACC
>NC_044070.1:24737128-24794628 GCF_902167405.1 Gadus morhua | reverse complement strand
TCCACCAGGTGTTCCTGACACTAGTGGTCCACCAGGTGTTCCTGTCACTAGTGGTCCACCAGGTGTTCCTGGCACTAGTGGTCCACCAGGTGTTCCTGACACTAGTGGTCCACCAGGTGTTCCTGACACTAGTGGTCCACCAGGTGTTCCTGTCACTAGTGGTCCACCAGGTGTTCCTGGCACTAGTGGTCCACCAGGTGTTCCTGACACTAGTGGTCCACCAGGTGTTCCTGACACTAGTGGTCCACCAGGTGTTCCTGACACTAGTGGTCCACCAGGTGTTCCTGGCACTAGTGGTCCACCAGGTGTTCCTGACACTAGTGGTCCACCAGGTGTTCCTGACACTAGTGGTCCACCAGGTGTTCCTGGGGCAGCGTGGCTCAGTGCTTACATGCGGTCAGCGGGACCACCCCCAGCCAGGCGAAGGCCACCAGGGTGTAGTGGAACCAGTAGCGGATGGCCGTGCCCACGCTGGACAGCAGACCGGCGCAGATGTCCTGGACGGGCAGCCGGGAGGGCATGTCCGGGGAGTAGACTGGGGAGAGAGATGGGCTTTAACCGCGCCGAGACAACATGGACAACACGACAGCACTGGCGTCTCCATGGCCCAACATCAGAGAACTAAATAAACTGGCCATGGCTGGACTTACACACATGTTTTGCCAGTATGATGAGAATACATCTGTCGTAAAAAAGTTATATATATATATATGTATGTATATCAAGTCAAAGAAGTGTAAAATCACTGCACACTGGTGTAAGCAGATTAGCTGATTTATTTTGTGAATGAAGCGTATCGCTGTTGCTTCGTCGGGTTCACTCTTCAAATTCACATGTCACCGACAGGTGATTAAAATGATTTACAGGGTCACATGACCGCACCATTAGGTGCAAGACACCAGCAAATCATCACTCCAAGCTCGCATACAAAACAGTCCAACAAAAGTATGTTGTACCTATTATGTCAATTGTGTTGACATAATATATATTTATAAGAAAAATACATATTATGTCAATTGTGTTGACATAATATATATTTATAAGAAAAATACATATTCAAGTCCATAATCCACCCACAACTTACTTGGGGTGAATGCAAATCTGTGCTTGCATAATTCACAATACTCCTTGCGGCTGTGCTTGAGCCACTGGACCAAGCTGGAGAGAGATCACACATGGAAGATTTAGAACAAGTTACAGAATTCTGACATGACTTTTTTCGTTTTTTGACAGCCGACTGTCTTCTACAGTATCTTACACTCACAACACAGGATCCTTAAAATCTCCCTAGACGAATACAGGTAGAGAATTGACCTTTCATTTGTATTTATTTAGTCTGCATCCATTAATGCATCACTCTGAAGACATAGTTTATGGTTTCCAATGAACTGGAAAAAACATGAATGGATTGTCCCGGATCACACAACCAAATATAACTGAGACCAAAGACCTCGATGCAGTGTGTCTGGACTTTAGAAGGAACTGGAAACGGTCAACAGGTGTCGATGACATTTTCCAAAGCGAAAAAGGGCAAAATAGGAAGTCAGCGACAGAAACAATGCATTAAACCATGTGATTATGTTGTTTCACATGATACATAGCCAATAGCTGGCGATCACAAGCTTGATGGTGTAAGTCCCTGATTATTACCAACATATTGGCTGGGCACTAAAGAAAGGCCGGTTATCATAGCATGATCATGATGATTTCAACACATCCTCTATCTGTAGTAAGTAGTAACGGACCCACAGAGATGGGGAGGGGAAACTAGCTTGTCCCTTCTTTGTGGGAGGGGGGCAAAGTGGACGATTACTGCAGGTCAACCATTTTCTACAGAACAATCCAGGCCGGGCTTTTGCATTCAGCGCCAGTTCTCTGGTGAACAGTCAACACAAAGGATAGAGGAGGACACAGCAGAACCAGAAGGACCAAACTACAAGTCAAACACAGCCTGGTCCTTTCCCCTGGTCCTCAACCACATGGCCATATCATTACCAAGCTAGACATAAATGCACCTGATATGAAAGACAATCTACAGAAAAGCTGACTCCAACACACTCATTTGTTTTATTAACTTGTTAAAGCTTACTTGTTATAGCCATATTCATAAATATAGGCCTAGTGTGTAATATAAATTGTGATAAAGTGTATAATTTCCCCAAACTAATTCTTCCAATTACAAATAACAATATAACATGTTATTATAGTGTCTTTGAGTACTTGAAAAAGCGCTATAAAAAACGGATCAATTATTATTATTATTATGGTGGTTGAGAAATATTCAGTATGGAGTTTTGTGGAATGTACAACACTTACTACTTTAATTAGAAAAGACATCAGGAAGCTGAATAAAGTATAAGACCTTTATGAAGAATTTTAAGAGAGTAGTACAAGAGCAGAACCACAGATCGTACGGCCACGCTCCGCGGTTCCTCCCGTGGTTCCTCCCGTGGTGGTCCCAGGGCCGCTATCGAACAGGGCCGAGAGGGGACCTCCCCTCACCCACTGACCCGGTCCCCTTCTGCTCACGTCTCCAATCACAACTCGGTTTGTCATGTTTTAGTGGCAAACCTTTCACCCAGTTTCCCTCATCCTTCAACCTCGCCTCCCTCATCCGTCCCATCACAACATGCTCTCACCACCAGGTCGTCTAGACCTCTTCAGAAGAGTGTTAGGTACAGGAATGTTTGTATATACTGGTGATCCTTTTAAGAAGCAAGGGTTTTTCCAGCTTATCTCAGCTCCTACAGCATATAAAGCCAGATGTTAACTATAATCCTTCAAAAATGATATAGGTCTATTTTCCCACAGAGGGGAAATCCACGTCCCTTACCATTCCTGGTGTATGAACTTAATACTGCCGGTGCAGACACACGGATGGTACAGGGGCTTGTCCTGCGTCCCTTCAGACCGGCACACACGACAGATGTCCGCTGGAGGATACAAGGAGGCAGAGTTATACACCTTTGTCGAGTTGTAATAGCATGTTATCACAACTATGTTTAATAAATGTAATTCGCCAATGCAGGCTTGTACGAGAGTCATGACCATCAGCAGCACAATGCACTCTGGCTCTTTATGTCCCGTAACGCAACTCAGTGATGTCACGGTCCTCAAAAGACGTCTGCACGGACTGTGACTTTTGTTTATTTTAGAACAAATACAACATTTCTCATGTTATGTCACTCATCCTGGTTCACTGTCGGCTAGATTCCTTTATTTACCTTCCTCCGCTGTGTCCATTGTATTTGGATGGCAGCCGGACGGTGTCTTCACCAGGGTCCTCTACTTGGGATCCATCCGCCACACATATAATATAACAATGATCACGTCCGGCTATAATAACAATAATCGCGTCCCGTTATAATAACAATAGTCACGCCAAGCGCAGGGAGCCACAGAGAAAGGATGACAGTCCTAAAATGGTGTCCACAGAAATTAAATATCAGCGCTGGCTGAGGTAACGTTACGTCCGATCAGTGTCAGCGTAGGAAATCACACCCGCGGCCAATTATAGTGGTTTAATGGCAGATTGATATCTTAAGGTTTGGATCACATTGCATTGTATTAGTCCAAAAATAGGATCAAAGTGGACGAGAAAACAGCTAGCCTGTTAACGTCGCCTAGCTAGCCCAGTTAGCGACGCGTATGTTGTTTACGACAGTACTCCTGATTTACGGCAGCAAACTTCCGTCACTGTAGAACACGGTCGAACAACTGGAGATGCAGAATTTAAGTGTACATTTGATTAATAAATTGTGAAATTTCATCATAGAATTATAAAAACAGACTGAATTGTTAAACAAGAAAAACGAATGTTCTTATATTAACGGAAACACTTACGACAATAGTTTATAACTATGAAAGGACGGTCAAAGGGCGACATCTGGTGACGGAAATAGGTCCAGCATGTGTCCTGCCAAACATTGCAAAAAGTATGCGTTGCCCGAACAACTTAAAAAACAAAACATTTTTACATAATAGGGTCATTTATTTGCCCTAAAATTCATGTTCATTACCTTTGACTGAACATTGTTGGCTATTATTGGAAGAATAACATCTTTCAAACGAAAACTAAACAATATCGCACCATAACGTCCCATTTCTCCCCGTATTGTTCCCTTGTAGCATTATGCATGTGTTTTCTGTACGTTTTATGTCTATTTGGGAATTGAATCCATGCCAATAGGCAATGGAAGTGGACGGCGCCGTGGCTTAGATGGTTAAAGCGCCTGTCTAGTAAACAGGAGATCCTGGGTTCGAATCCCAGCGGCACCTTTTGAGGTGGCACAGTTGGGCAGAGAACCCGACTCCTGTTCATTGTAAAAAAGAAAAAGCTCATGTATCCTTTCAGAGCTCAAAATCTGATTGGTTTTGTACGTCATCAGGGGCGTCCAACAAGCAAATCCGGGGAAACATTGTTCCGGTGGACCTATCTGGTTCCTCTGGTAGGCTACGGATCGTCGTTGTTTCTGCTACTCCTTCAAACGTAACGCAAAGGTCGGTATAGTGACAACTCTTGCAGGATATCTGCGTCAACTATATTTGGTTCTAATCAAAGTGGTTGATAAGTCACATGCGGGGTTGTGTGGTGCCGTGCTGTGGTAAAGGTGCATTGACCGTCATGTTATCAACTCTTTCCCAATCACACGGTACCCGGTTCAAGCTGAACCCTCACATTCTTGGCCTCTCTGTCATGCTCTGTCGTTTTCTCCCTGTGCTTATCTTTGTGTTTTGATTCGTTTCATAAACAGGCTTATATGTTAAAATATTTATTTTATTAAATATTCAGATGGCAAACGAAGCAAAGCCGTGCCCGTGTGATATTGGTGACCGGATGGATTACGGTGGACTCGGGCAAGAGGTTCAAATAGAGCATATCAAGTCGTACGTGGTGAAGCCGTCTTCCGGCTCTGACAAGGCCGTGATTGTCATTCATGACATCTATGGATGGACATTGCCTAACACCAGATATATGGCCGATATGTTGGCGGAAAATGGATACATGTATGTACCCTGCCTGTTTAATTAGCATTTTCATATAAATAAACATTAAATCGATTGTTAATCACGAGATGGTATAATTTACTGGCCAGGTTTGTTCTTTTGCTTTACCTTATAGTGCGGTTTGTCCGGATTTCTATGTCGGAAAGGATCCTTGGAGCCCAACGAGTGACTGGTCAAAGTTCCAGGAGTGGTGTGAGGATAAGAAGCCTACCGTTATAAACAGGTGACCCGACCAGCATACGTTAAGTCATCCGGGTTTTGAGTGTACTTTATCAATAACATTGCTGCATGGATGAAAGGAAACTTAATAATCAATCAAAACACCACGGCTCTAGCAATGTTAATGAGAAAATAAAGATCATACAATGAAGTGAAACCATATAGTAGTAGTTTGATTTGGCTCCCATATGACATGAGAGGATCTCAGAGACTCAGTCAGTGACATGAACCTGGGCTCCGCTCAGAGAGGTGGAGGCGGTCCTGAGGTTCCTGAAGGAGCAGTGCGGGGTCCACCTCATTGGATCGGTGGGCTTCTGTTGGGGAGGCGTGGCCGTGCATCACCTGGCCCTCAACTACCCCCACATTACAGCGGGGGTCTCCGTCTACGGTAGGGGCCCACAGTTAACTACCGTATCCAGAAATTACAGTTAACTATCGTATCCAGACATTACAGTAAACTATCGTATCCAGACATTACAGTAAACTACCGTATCCAGACATTACAGTAAACTACCGTATCCAGACATTACAGTAAACTACCGTATCCAGACATTACAGTAAACTACCGTATCCAGACATTACAGTAAACTACCGTATCCAGACATCCAGACAGTGTTGAGTGGCCGGTGGCGGCCCTAATGTCTTATGAAGTGTGTTGTGCTCTGATGCTGACAGGGATCATAAAGGAAAGGGAGGACTGCTATGAACTAAAGAGCCCGGTTCTGTTCATCTTTGCGGAGAAGGACGAGGTTGTACCACTTGAACAGGTTTGTTCGATCTCTTTTCCGTCCACATCTTTGTTCAAATGGAACAGCCTCGCCGTTAATATTTCCCTCTGTGTGTGAGGATTAATGCCTTCGCCTTCCCCAGGTCAGCGTTCTTCAGGCTGGACTGAAGGAGAAGTGCAGCGTGGACCATCAGGTGAAGATCTTTCCGGAGCAGTCTCACGGGTTTGTCCACCGAAGGAGGGAAGACATTAACCCCTCGGACAGACCTCACATCCTGGAGGCCCGGTCGGACATGCTCCACTGGCTCAACAAGTTCATGTAGAGCAGTAGCCCATGAGCTCCCCCCCCCAGGGCCCCGGCTGTTGTAGGTCGCTTTGTAAATCCTTCGTCATGAAATCCTTCTTCTTTACTCAATTTAACCGAACTGTATAAGGGGACATTCTAAAGAAAACAGCCAATGGGAAAGAAATGCTTCTGGGACTGTTTGATGCAGTAGTGATGTCGACGATACATTCCCCACGTGGTCATCAGTGTCAAAGGCACAATACTGCATGTCAAGTGAGCAATGGAGATGTCATTTATGAACAAATTGAATCAATACGCGAATGAGACTTTAATCTTTTTTTAATGACAAATATCCAGTATTCAAGGCCTCTGTAAACCAACTGCTCACCAACATCATTAAGACTTGTTTTTAGCGCCTGAGGAACACAGAGAGCAGAGGAGAAAGCCGGGCCGTCAGAACACAACGTACGTCCATTAAGGCAAACACCTTCCAGCCTCCAAATACTGTTTTAAAATAAATCTGAAGCAAATCTACCTGAAGTCATAACGATCGCAGTAGTAGAAGTAGTAGTAGTCTAGGCATCTGTTTATCGGAAAAGTGAGGTGTACAGTTGGAATGAATTAATGCCATTATTTTCACTGTGGATATGAATTGTAGGAGTTCCCAGCTAACACCTCGAGTATCGCCCAGATCCTCAGGAAAGTATGATTGCAGTGGTGTAATCTGGGAGTCAATAGCATAGGGAAATCACCTGGCAGCCATCTTATTCACCGTGGCAATCCAAACGCCCGCTGGGTGGGGGACGTCCCTCCGCACTCTGACCCCCACCAAGCTGGTGTTCAGAGCCAAGATGGCCAGCAGGAGAGTAAGGCCCGTTGAAAGCGCCCCCATGCAGGTATTGGAGCGTTCCTCGATACAGTACAAGAGAGAAAGACCTGCTTCTCATCCTCTGACGTTATCTATTGCAGCTTGACCCTTGTGTTGGTATCTATTCCTATCATTGTCTTTCCCAGTTATTCCGATTATTGAACTGACTTAAGACTGAGACTAGACTATTTCAGGTGTTGGGAGGTTTGGTTAGGTCAATAAGCCAGAGAAAGGACGAAATTATCCAGAGCCATCAAATAAAACGGGCCTTATATGCAATGGAAAGTGTTTCCCGGCATTCTTTTCTGTGTTTCTTCTACAACCCAAAGTCAAGGCCGAACCCGGAGGTCGGGATTTAAATACTAAAGGCCAGTGCGGTGCGCTGCACAAGCTGCAATACACAAGGTAGGATGGAGACGTTTCAGAGCAGGACCCCGCCAGACACCACCTTCTCTGGGACACAACCGGGACATTTCAGTTTGTGCGGTTCCTGGCAGAATATTGTACCCTTTTCCTGGAAACTGTACTATCCGAGGCCGTCAGTGTTATTAACGGCTCATCGACCAGAATCGGCTTGATGCGAATGAAAGAAAATAAGATGGAATTCTGGGAATCTTAGCAACATGGAGTTCTCTTAACAAAAAGGTTCATTCAAATTAAAACATTAACACATCCCCTTGCAATTAAAATATTGGTCAGGCACCATGAAACAAAGTAATGTTGCTTTCTTTGTTATTTTTTATAATTTTTTATGTTTCCATTTTAAAGACTACATTGTTACAGGTTAGATCATAAATAGGCTTCTAACTTTGAGCTGTATAGTTAGCTTAAAATATTTACACAAGCACAGGAATATGTAATTTGAGGTACTACTTCTTAAAGATAACCCTAAGATTAAACATAATTTGGCATTTGTCACACAACCACACACTTTCAAACTACAATGAAACATGGTAAAGGTTAGGTCGGTAATGGTTTAATCACTGCACAATCTTTCCTTGAAATAAAAAACGGTTTTGGTTCAACAGACTTGAGTTAAATGTGCACGAACATCGTAAAATTGTAGGTCAGCAAAATTGAAGAGCAAAGAGAACAAAAGACAAGTCATTCCAGTAAGGGCTACGTTGTGCTTATTTTTTGTTTTAATGGTAGTCACCTTACACCCGATTTATAGGCACAACAATGAGATTTGAACCAGGTGTGTACTGGATCGTTTTTTGCGATAAACTGGGGCTGAAGAGTTTTTTATGATAAGTGGAAAGCTGTGCAGTGATTATATTACACATTTACCCCATTGCCAACTCTTCACTGTTCAATACTACAACTAACAGAAACATTCATTGGCCTTCCTAAACAATCTTAATTCTGTCCACTAGAGAGCCACCAACACCCATAAATGGAATTGTTGCTATCAGATGATCGTTTGATAAAGGGCCTTCATCAGTTACATGCTCACTGCTCTAATTGATTAAAGCCTAAAACGACTACTAAATAAGTACTATGTACATCTGATGACGAGTAAGAAGCCATTAGAATACAAAGCCTAAGTTATGAATATGTTTGATGATTGATTGCAATTGATCACGATAACATCAATAAAAAAAAGAGAATAATATCTGGGCCTGATTCATTAAAAACACAGCAGTACCCAAAAACTACAGTACTTATGTCCAAAAGTAATGATTCTCCTACTTGCGCATCTGGTTCCACTTGTATCTTATGCATACATGTATATGTCACGTCTGTAAGACAAAGTAGTTTAAGCACGTGATAAGACGGGCCGTTGTACTGCTCTTCCCTTTTTTGCTTTTAACGAAGAGTATAAGGGATGCTTTGGCGGGAAATAAAGCTCCCCTCTGTTGACCAGGAACAGGAGACGTGAGCACAATGCTCAAGGCGACCACTGGATAAGAAAGCCCTGGGCACTCAATTAACGATGGAACAACGAACCTCCGTCAAAGAATGAGTAAGCACACAGACGTCCCCTTGTCCGAGAAGATGCAATTGGCCCTTGGTGTGGTTAGCTAATTAGCCCGGTAGCTACCTAGCCCAGACTGGACGCTACAGAGCATAGATCTATATCTATGGCTACAGAGCATAGATCTGTATCTACAGAGCATAGATCTATATCTACAGAGCACAGATCTATATCTACAGAGCACAGATCTATATCGACAGAGCATAGACCTATATTGACAGAGTGTAGATCTATATCTCCAGAGCGTAGATCTATATCTAAAGAGCATATATATATCTACGGAGTATAGATCTATATCTTCAGAGCGTAGGTCTACATCTACAGAGCGTAGGTCTATATCTACAGAGCGTAGGTCTACATCTACAGAGCGTAGATCTATATCTACAGAGCGTAGGTCTATGTCTACAGAGCGTAGATCTATATCTACAGAGCGTAGGTCTACATCTACAGAGCGTAGATCTATATCTACAGAGCGTAGGTCTATGTCTACAGAGCGTAGATCTATATCTACCGAGCGTAGGTCTATGTCTCCAGAGGCACTGGTCCACACCAGGTGAGTTAGGGGAGGCCGTCGGGAGCGGGTAATTGAAATACAATACTTGGGTCCATTTCGAACGACATGAACAAGACGTCTGGCAACACCAGAACCGAACACTGACCACGACCACACGGGACGGGCTGAAGCCCAGCTAACCCATCCTCACAAGGAGAGGAAAAAGAGATATTTCTGAAAAAGTCATTCAAAGGCGGGTGATGGAGAGCGAGCTGTACAGGACGGGCAGTCAGGAGGCGCCCGGTGTGTGTGTGTGTGTGTGTGTGTGTGTGTGTGTGTGTGTGTGTGTGTGTGTGTGTGTGTGTGTGTGTGTGTGTGTGTGTGCACATGGGGATGTTGCATAGTAAAGGTTGATACATTTGTGCTTTAGTTGCAGCGTGGATTGTAAGTGGTCCGTCTACTCTCCAATCAGTGTAGGCTAGAGTATAATGCCCCGCCCCCTCCAGTAAGTAGCGGTAGCACCAGGTTAATGTCGTGCAGTCGTAAGCCCATATATGGACGTCTGGAGGACACTGTGTTTAGGCGGCAGATGGGGACAACAATAACAGAAGATAAAAAAAGACCATTTAAATAGCGGGTTACGGCGCCGCCCTGATGGCCAGCCCTGGGATTACCGAGCCGCTAGTTAGTTGAGGGGGACCACTTCCTGTCCGCCATCGTCACAGAGCGTCCCGACTGGTTGTTAAGGTGGACACTGTTCCGTTGCTGGGGAAACGGCAGCGGGAAGGCAAACCCTCCCCCCCCCCCCCCCCCCCCCCCCCCCCAAGAGTAAAGGATCCCCCCCCTCAGACGTGGGCGGAACCAAGGATGGGCGCGGCTATTGCTTTGAGGTCGTTACCGGGGCAACTGAGGCTGCTGTGGCCGCGTTGGAGCAGGCTGGGGCCGGGGTCGCCCCGGGGAGGCGTGAACACGGGGCACGACCGCGTGCGGGCGTGGCTCTTGTGGCCGCCGGCGTGGCAGATGAGCTCGCTGACCGTGCCCAGCGGGGGCAGGGCCAGGTGGCGCCCGCTGGCCACGGCCCCCGCCGGCCTGTCCTCCTTGTGCTTCAGCGAGTACCAGGTGAGGAAGATGAAGATGAAGCCCACGAACTTCAGGCTGGCGGCCAGGCCGAAGTACACGAAGCGGAAGGAGGTGACGTCGTACTCCCAGCAGGAGCCGTGCACGCCGCAGTCCTGCTGCCACAGCATGCAGGTGGTGTCGATGACGGCGCCGAAGTAGATGGGGGTGGGGATGTAGGCTGGGGACACACACACACACACACACACACACACACACACACACACACACACACACACACACACACACACACACACACACACACACACACACACACACACACACACACACACACACACGCACACACGTTAAAACTAAGACCCTGTTTAGAATAATATGTAATACACTCTGCCAACACTAGGTGGAAGTATTTCTTAATGTTTGGATCTCGAGGCATTCCATGCCAGCAAAGCAGAAAAAGTTAATCTTACACACATAATTCATAAATATATATAAAGTTGGTCAGAATTAATATCATCCTTGACATCCAACCACACACGGTTATATTTATTACAAACCTACACAACCCTCGGCCACATTGACACACACACACACACACACGCACGCACACAGACACACACACAGCTATGTGCCTGGGGAGAATGCGTCTGTTTTGCATTGGCTGCTGCATACCGTGGAGGTCTGGAGCCTGGTAGGGCTGCAGCTCTCTGACCCTGGGGCTAACTCTAAGCTAACTCTGGGGCTAACTCTAAGCTACAGCTGAGCTCAGGGCAGGGGCTGCTGCAGCCGCCCGCTACACATTCCACTGGCTCTGCGTGTTGCCTCCAGTGTGAGAGGCTGGAGCACACAGGACAAGAGGAGAAGAGCCTGACCACTCACGCCTGTTAGTCGAGGGAAATTAAGACGGGACAAAGTCACAACTCATATGTTTCACCGCAATGTTGGAACGAGCTGCCTGCCGACGCCAGGACTGCAGAGTCACTCCCGGCGACGCTCTGGGAGAGACTCAAGTCTCCCTGGTTTCCAGTTCACCTGGACTGCATAGCCCCCCCCCCCTACCACCCCTCCCCTACTCTTAATTCTATGTTTGTACGTCCTGGCACCCAAGGTATGCACAGATTGTATGTTGTACATCCTGGCAAAAAGAGTACTTAACATCATGTTAGTGCTCGGCACTCGGTTCTATGAACATCCTTACTGTACCGACGGCGACATATTGTTGTTTCTCCTTCTTCTGACTAAAGCCCTAAATGTAGATAAAGTAAAGAAAGAGAGATTGTCTTGAGGAATACGTCTCACAGTGGATGCTGTGGATGTACGTCGGCGATGGTGAAGCTGTGACGGCCTATATTCCTCAGAGCTCTGGGTTATTCAGATGAATGCCGCTACTTTACGTGCTGCGGGCTTTGAGTCAGGAGCTGGAGGCCGGTGTTCGGACACTAAGTTGAGCAGAAAGAAGATGAACCAGCTGCTTACCAAGCGTTCTGAGCAGGACAAACTGCATCCCCAGAGCGAAAGGCCGTTCCTGCTCGTCAACAGACCTGGGGAGGGAACAACACGGTTACAGAGCAGGAGTGCAGAGTTAACATTCACCTGGAGGATTCATTATTATCGGTGTGATGATGCGTATTCCAGATAGTTCCACTCCTTGTACTATTAAGTCATTTATACACAGAATTCCTAATGAGAAAAACAAACAAACAGTGGTAGTAATGGAGGAGCCAAAGAGGGGAGGGGCCAAATAGAGGGGGGAGGAGCCAAACCTGAGCGTGACGATGATGGCGGAGGGCTGTGCGCAGGCGGTGATGAGCGTGACGATGAAGAGGAAGATGAGGAAGGGGATGAGGGTATTGCAGGTGCGGTCGCACTTCCCCGACAGCGCGAAGCCGTTCTCGTTCAGGTAGGTCTTCACGATGACCAGCTGCAGCTGGTTGACCGGCCCTCCGGACGACGGCGTGATGACCTGCCGGCTCTGGACGCAGCCGCAGTCCGTGTAGTTCCTGACCTGCTGGGGACACGGCGCGGTGAGGAGCCTGGACCCCGGACCAGCAACCAGGAACCGGGACCAGCACCACACCGGACCAGCACCACACCGGACCAGCACCACACCGGACCAGCACCACACCGGACCAGCACCACACCGGACCAGCACCACACCGGGCCAGCAACCAGGAGCCTGGACCAGCACCACACCGGACCAGCACCACACCGGACCAGCACCACACCGGCCCAGCACCACACTGGACCAGCACACTGGAGCCTGGACACTGTACCAGGAGCCTGGACCAGCACACTGGAGCCTGGACCAGCGCACTGGAGCCTGGACACTGTACCAGGAGCCTGGATGCTGGACCAGCACACTGGAGCCTGGACACTGTACCAGGAGCCTGGACCAGCACACTGGAGCCTGGACAGTGTACCAGGAGCCTGGACCAGCACACTGGAGCCTGGACAGTGTACCAGGAGCCTGGACCAGCACACTGGAGCCTGGACAGTGTACCAGGAGCCTGGACCAGCACACAGCAGGCTATACACGTGGACCAGCCCACCACACCAGGTACCCCGAGGTCCTGATGATACCAGGACCTCGGGGGTCCTGGTATCATCAGGACCTCGGGGGTCCTGGGCAGAAGGCTTACGAGTGTGTGGACAGGGTGAGTAGTCGTCACCCTGATGCCAGGGACATCCCCCACGAAGGCGAGCCCTCACAACGGACACTGGAACACCACAACGGCATTCTTTAAAACGACTAACAGAAGATAATCTACGACTAAGTATCTGTTAATTAAAATAAGTTAGGTTCTGTAAGGTAGGAGATGATACGTGGACTTTGTGATGCTGGGTTGCTTAATCCTTAGTTAAATATATTGGAATTTAGTATTGTCTTCGTATTTGGAGATTCAAAATTCAGTTAGGGTACTTTTCAGAGAAATACACACCTACACCTACAATCACACACCTCTAACAATAGAAAAACTTTCACCAATGTTGTTTTGATTTCCTGTCGGACATTGTTATGGAGCTAGACACTTCCTGCTGGATATTGACTTCCGGGAACATGTACGAGGAAATGTGTATTATTATAGAGAGGCTGTTGGATCGCGCCCTTGGTTTGCATTCCTTAAGACATGCATGATGTACACATGTTCCCGGGCCCAGCACTCGGCCCCCTATCTCTACAGCTTCTAGGTTCCTTCACTTCATGGGATTGTAGTACGAATATGTACTTCTTCCACCAAAGGGATGACTACACAAGACTCCGTGAATGAAGCCAGCATCAATCTGTTAGCATCAGCTTCAGCAGAGGACTCACTGTGTGGTTCTGTTAGCATCAGCAGAGGACTCACTGTGTGGTGGTTCTGTTAGCATCAGCAGAGGACTCACTGTGTGGTGGTTCTGTTAGCATCAGGACTCACTGTGCCGTGGTTCTGTTAGCATTAGCATAAGGCAGAGGACTCACTGTGTGGTTCTGTTAGCATCAGCAGAGGACTCACTGTGTGGTGGTTCTGTTAGCATCAGTAGAGGACTCACTGTGTGGTTCTGTTAGCATCAGTAGAGGACTCACTGTGTGCTGGTTCTGTTAGCATCAGTAGAGGACTTACTGTGTGGTTCTGTTAGCATCAGCAGAGGACTCACTGTGTGGTTCTGTTAGCATCAGGACTCACTGTGCCGTGGTTCTGTTAGCATCAGTAGAGGACTCACTGTGTGGTGGTTCTGTTAGCATCAGCAGAGGACTCACTGTGTGGTGGTTCTGTTAGCATCAGTAGAGGACTCACTGTGTGGTGGTTCTGTTAGCATCAGTAGAGGACTCACTGTGTGGTTCTGTTAGCATCAGCAGAGGACTCACTGTGTGGTGGTTCTGTTAGCATCAGCAGAGGACTCACTGTGTGGTGGTTCTGTGTCTTTGTGTCTGTGTGTGTCTGTGTCTGTGTCTGTGTGTGTGTGTGTGTGTGTGTGTCCGTGTCCGTGTGTGTGTGTGTCCGTGTGTGTGCGTGTGCGTGTGCGTGTGTGTGCCGACTGACCCCCGTGCTGTCGTTCCCCACCCCACTGCAGCCGGCCAGGCAGGGGTTAAAGTAGGTGATGCCGTCGGAGCCGCAGACTGGAGCGTACTCGTGGATCCTACAGCCGCAGTTGACGTTGCAGCTGCCGGTGAGGTTGCGGTGGGCCATGGTGAGGGTGGGGCTGAGGGGGAGACAGAGTTAATGGTCTCCTTCTTCTCGGTGCGATGGTGCTGCTGCTGGTATGATGACGCTGGTCTGATGGGTGTGAGACGGACAGAAGGACGGAGCGGCCCCTGCTCTCACACCAACACCCAGGGGCCCGCTGTCTACAGGGGGACCCCCTGAGGGACCCCTCTGTCTACAGGGGGACCCCCGCTCTGAGACCGCCTCGAACACAATACTGCCCAGGGCTGGGAGGGAGTGAGTGTGACCGGCACCCAACCCCCTCTCTGTACACACCCACACACGTAATCAGTTAACACACACACACGTAATCAGTTAACACACACACACACACACACACACACACACACACACACACACACACACACACACACACACACAGTGTGTGGTGATGAGCGTGTGTGTATGGAAATAATGGTTTGCCTAGGGCTGTGGCAGGTCAACAGACACTCACCGAATGTAATTAGAATTAGTGATTATGTCATAAAAACGATTAACATGAAATATGTTTGAGGGTCTGGATCTGATCCAGAACAGGGGTGTAGGATTTCAAAGCTCAAGCTGTCTATGCAGATGAAGTCACCACAATACAATACATAAATGGTTTCACGCAAATACGGAGCCTTTGTTTGACCCTAAGCCTGGCTCCGACCGGCGTGCGAGCAGCGGCTCAGGCTGGAGAGAGGAAAGGACAGGAAAGCTACGGGAACGTGAATTTAGTACATTGTGTACATTTCAGTACAGTACAACGTATAGTCAAAGCGTGTTATGAACGCCACAGGATCCCGATTCAAAGGTCATTGTGCGGGGGTACATATGTCCATCATGTGGTCATTAACTAGAGCCTGCGTGCACGGCCAACCGTTTGATCCAGCCAGAGGCCAGAGGCCGACTGCGTCTTGATGGCTTCAAAGCGTGCAGAGCCCTGGTACAGTGTGTGTGTGTGTGTGTGTGTGTGTGTGTGTGTGTGTGTGTGTGTGTGTGTGTGTAGACTTCCTCCTATTGTGCCAGCAGAGAGGATTCCCAGCGCTGGACCGTGGCCTCTGATGACCTGGACCGAACACTCCCCACGTCACAGTGACCGGATGATGTGAACCAGAGGCAAATCTCTGAGGCAATCAGCGGAGAGTAAACAAATGTGTTCCCTCGTAGACCGGGGCGTTACGAGGGGGAATCAGCATGTTCTAAGAAAGCCCACGTCCTCTGGTAGCCTTGAGTGAAGAGTGAAACCTCAAGATTAAATAAGATCTAGTCGATTGATCCCGGACGGGAAGAGAGACAACGGGCGCTGGAGTCCCACTGGAAGCGAGCAGCGCAGCGCAGCGCTACGTCTGGCCTAGCGCGTGTCTGGCGTGTGGACACCAGTAGAGGCGACTCTGTGAGCGTTCCTCATGAAGACCCTACATGCCAACGGGCTCCGGACTCGGCCCCACTATGAAGAGCGCCTTCCACATCACAGGGGCGTGCTAAACCCTCTGGGGCAGACCAGGACTTTAACAAACGACCACTCTGAGAGGTTGTGTCATTAGTGGGTGAAGCAGGTCAAAGAGGTACCGGAACACAGCCCGACTGTCTCTCCTCTGGGCCTGAACACCGGGCCCAGAGGAGAGGGTCCTCCCCTCTCGGCCTGAACACCGGGCCCAGAGGAGAGGGTCCTCTCCTCTGGGCCTGAACACCGGGCCCAGAGGAGAGGGTCCTCTCCTCTGGGCCTGAACACCGGGCCCAGAGGAGAGGGTCCTCTCCTCTGGGCCTGAACACCGGGCCCAGTGGAGAGGGTCCTCTCCTCTGGGCCTGAACACCGGGCCCAGAGGAGAGGGTCCTCTCCTCTGGGCCTGAACATTGTGTACATTTCAGTACAGTACAACGTATAGTCAAAGCGTGTTATGAACGCCACAGGATCCCGATTCAAAGGTCATTGTGCGGGGGTACATATGTCCATCATGTGGTCATTAACTAGAGCCTGCGTGCACGGCCAACCGTTTGATCCAGCCAGAGGCCAGAGGCCGACTGCGTCTTGATGGCTTCAAAGCGTGCAGAGCCCTGGTACAGTGTGTGTGTGTGTGTGTGTGTGTGTGTGTGTGTGTGTGTGTGTGTGTAGACTTCCTCCTATTGTGCCAGCAGAGAGGATTCCCAGCGCTGGACCGTGGCCTCTGATGACCTGGACCGAACACTCCCCACGTCACAGTGACCGGTGTGGTATCCCGGTGCTCGGTTGGGCCGGAATCCACGTACAAAACTCGCTTGGCCTTGGGGTTTTAGCCATTTCAGGGATTTATTTAACAGTCAACTGAAACAATCAAACAATGAAGGAGACGTGGTCTCTAGGGCCTCCGTGGGCCTCTAGGCTCTCTCGCTGCCACGAGCCCTTCCTTCCTGCTCCCGACCCGTCCTGTGCTGTGCTGGTCCTCCTCTTAAGATGGCTCCCGTGCTTTCGGCCAGGTGTCCCCCAATCACCCTGATTGGGGAGCCAAAAGGGCTGCTCTCCGTCGCCGGCTGGTGGGTGGGGGTGGTATATCCAGTCCTCCACGGTACCCCGGGCCCGTCCAGGCCGAGGACCACGTGGCGGGATGCCACACTCCTCCACCCTTTGTCCAAGCCCCAGGTAGCCGAGGGACCCGCCCAGGCAGGTATCTCGCCGGGGCCGGGTGTCTCCTGCGGTGCCGGCTGCGTCCCTCGCGGCAGCGGCGGCGGCGGCCGCTCCTCTCGCAGCGGCGCCGGCCGCATCCCTTGCCGCGACGGCAGCCGCATCTCTCGCCTCGCCGGCGCCGGCTGCACCTCCTGCCGCACCGGCGGCGGCTGCACCTCCTGCCGCGGCGGCGACCGCACCTCCTGCCGCGGCGGCGACCGCACCTCCTGCCGCGGCGGCGACCGCACCTCCTGCCGCGGCGGCGACCGCACCTCCTGCCGCGGCGGCGACCGCACCTCCTGCCGCGGCGGCGACGGCACCTCCTGCCGCGGCGGCGGCCGCACCTCCTGCCGCCGCGGCGGCCGCATCTCTCCGGACCCGGGACTCCAGCGCCGGGTCCCAAAGCCGACGGAGAATCGGGCAGTCCCTCCCAATTAGGAATGGCACCGGGAGGTGTGGCACGACCCCTGCCCTAGCCGTGAACACCCCCTGTGGTGTCCGGACGACCACGTGGCAGGTCTTGTATGTTCGTGTGTCCCCGTGTACGCATGTCACCTCCATTGGTGACCCTTCCCTTCCCCCCGCCAGGTCGGGCCGGAGGAGGGTGACCATGCTGCCAGTGTCCACTATGGCCTGCGTCTGTTTGGACATCACTCTCGCAGGTACGGTTGGGCACCCGGACGCTTCCTTTGCCCAACATGTCGCCAGCATGCAGGGCCGGCCCGTCCCCACGTCCGCGTAGGTCGACGGCACTGTCACGTCCCGGTCTCGCGCTGCGGCCTCGTCTCGCGCTGCGGCGGCGGCGGCGTCCCTTGCGCCGGCGTCGGCGTCCCTTGCGGCGGCGGCGGCGTCCCTTTCGGCGGCGGCAGCGTCTCTTGCGGCAGCGGCGACGTCTCTTGTGGCAGCGGCGACGTCTCTTGCGGCAGCGGCGACGTCTCTTGCGGCAGCGGCGACGTCTCTGGCGGCAGCGGCGACGTCCCTTGCGGCTGCGGCGGCGTCCCTTGCGGCGGCGGCGGCGTCCCTTGCGGCGGCGGCGGCGTCCCTTGCGGCGGCGGCGTCTGTACCGGGGAGCCATAGTGGGACCTTCGTTTTGCCTGCATTCTCCACCAAGTGTGGTATCCCGGTGCTCGGTTGGGCCGGAATCCACGTACAAAACTCGCTTGGGGCCTTGGGGTTTTAGCCATTTCAGGGATTTATTTAACAGTCAACTGAAACAATCAAACAATGAAGGAGACGTGGTCTCTAGGGCCTCCGTGGGCCTCTAGGCTCTCTCGCTGCCACGAGCCCTTCCTTCCTGCTCCCGACCCGTCCTGTGCTGTGCTGGTCCTCCTCTTAAGATGGCTCCCGTGCTTTCGGCCAGGTGTCCCCCAATCACCCTGATTGGGGAGCCAAAAGGGCTGCTCTCCGTCGCCGGCTGGTGGGTGGGGGTGGTATATCCAGTCCTCCACGGTACCCCGGGCCCGTCCAGGCCGAGGACCACGTGGCGGGATGCCACACCGGATGATGTGAACCAGAGGCAAATCTCTGAGGCAATCAGCGGAGAGTAAACAAATGTGTTCCCTCGTAGACCGGGGCGTTACGAGGGGGAATCAGCATGTTCTAAGAAAGCCCACGTCCTCTGGTAGCCTTGAGTGAAGAGTGAAACCTCAAGATTAAATAAGATCTAGTCGATTGATCCCGGACGGGAAGAGAGACAACGGGCGCTGGAGTCCCACTGGAAGCGAGCAGCGCAGCGCAGCGCTACGTCTGGCCTAGCGCGTGTCTGGCGTGTGGACACCAGTAGAGGCGACTCTGTGAGCGTTCCTCATGAAGACCCTACATGCCAACGGGCTCCGGACTCGGCCCCACTATGAAGAGCGCCTTCCCAGTGGAGGGTCCTCTCCACTGGGCCCGGTGTTCAGGCCCAGAGGAGAGGACCCTCTCCTCTGGGCCTGAACACCGGGCCCAGAGGAGAGGACTCTCTCCTCTCCTCTGGGAACACCGGGCCCAGTGGAGAGGGTCCTCTCCTCTGGGCCTGAACACCAACACGTTGCGTGTGTGTGTGTGTGTGTGTGTGTGTGTGTGTGTGTGTGTGTGTGTGTGTGTGTGTGTGTGTGTGTGTGCGCGGTGTAGGGCTGCTCACCCGGTGTTATTGGTGTGTGAGTGGTGTGGGTGGTGTCAGGGTTTGGGTGGTGGAGGTGTGGGGTGGTGTAGGTGGGTGGAGGCTCCTCACCCGGTGGTGTAGGGGAGTGGGTGGTGTGGGTGGGTGGAGGTGGGTGGAGGCTCCTCACCCGGTGGTGTAGGGGAGTGGGTGGTGTGGGTGGGTGGAGGTGGGTGGAGGCTCCTCACCCGGTGGTGTAGGGGAGTGGGTGGTGTGGGTGGGTGGAGGTGGGTGGAGGCGGGTGGAGGCTCCTCACCCGGTGGTGTAGGGGAGTGGGTGGTGTAGGGGAGTGGGTGGTGGAGGTGGGTGTCGGTGGGTGGAGGTGGGTGGAGGTGGGTGGAGGCTCCTCACCCGGTGGTGTAGGGGAGTGGGTGGTGTGGGTGGGTGGAGGTGGGTGGAGGCTCCTCACCCGGTGGTGTAGGGGAGTGGGTGGTGGAGGTGTGGGGTGGTGTAGGTGGGTGGAGGCTCCTCACCCGGTGGTGTAGGGGAGTGGGTGGTGGAGGTGGGTGGAGGTGGGTGGAGGCTCCTCACCCGGTGGTGTAGGGGAGTGGGTGGTGTAGGGGAGTGGGGGGTGGAGGCTCTCACCCGGTGGTGTAGGGGAGTGGGTGGTGGAGGTGGGTGGAGGCTCCTCACCCGGTGGTGTAGGGGAGTGGGTGGTGGAGGTGGGTGGAGGCTCCTCACCCTGTGGTGTAGGGGAGTGGGTTGTGGAGGTGGGTGGTGTAGGTGGAGGCTCCTCACCCGGTGGTGTAGGGGAGTGGGTGGTGTAGGGGAGTGGGTGGTGGAGGTGGGTGTCGGTGGGTGGAGGCTCCTCACCCGGTGGTGTAGGGGAGTGGGTGGTGGAGGTGGGTGGTGTAGGTGGAGGCGCTCACCCGGTGGTGTAGGGGAGTGGGTGGTGTAGGGGAGTGGCTGGTGTAGGGGAGTGGGTGGTGTAGGGGAGTGGGTGGTGTAGGGGAGTGGGTGGTGTAGGTGGAGGCTCTCACCCGGTGGTGTAGGGGATGTTGATGCCCCCCAGGTTGATGCTCTCACAGCCCACGATGAAGAGCGTGGAGAAGCAGAGCAGCGACACGCCGCTGCAGATCATGGCCAGCTTGGCCGACTCGCGGGCGCCCAGCTTCAGCCTCTTGATGATGTAGCCCCCCAGCACGATGCCCACGCCCGCACTGGGAACGATGATCAGGCCTGGGGGGCGAGGACGAAACAGAACATGGGGGAGTTAGAGGAGGGGGGAGGAAGAGGGAGGGAGGTGTGAGATACACCCAATTCCTTCTCCAACACAGCCGAGATAACCCCCAACACGAGTCTCTGTAGTACCAGAGAGTCAGAGTACCCGACGCAGTCTTAAGATTCAGAATATCAGAGAATATCCCCGTCAGTTCGGCCGCGGCGCAATAAAAGAATAAAGATCGTAAACACTTCGGAAGGAAAAAAGATTAATTTTGACAGATGTGCCCAAAGTTACTACTTTACAACCTCGGTGATGACCAACGTTTAGGGAAACATGTACTTTTAAATCAGCCTTGGGGGAAATCGAAGCGAATTGTTTACTGAATGCATGTTGATGATCACAACACACCTTCTGCGCCACCTTTTAAATAAATGGCTGTTTCTCATTTTCCAACGGCGACAACACCACCACTAGCATCTCCTTCTACTTACGGCTCTCGGCCCCCGGAAAAGATCTCGAGCATGGGCAGAACGCAAAATCCAATTCCAGATCGATTGACGTAAACATGCACGCTTAATGCGACTATCAATCAAATAATCGAGGGGTCTTAATCCGACTATGAGAAACCCAATTCCATTCGATTTTTGTTTGACTAACTTGTATACATGCATCTTAATAATGCAATCGTAGTTGGACTAACAATTTCAATTTTCTTGAGTGTCATGTGAACACAGACGGACAGAGTGAGAGACAACTAGAGACTCAACAAGGAGGGAAACGGTTAGTCGTAAGATAAGAGTGGTAGGGCGGTAGGGGAAGGACGAAGGGAGGAAAGGGGGAGAGAGAAACACAGAGAGAGGGGGAGAGAGAGGACGACGAAGGGAGGAAAGGGGGAGAGAGAAACACAGAGAGAGGGGGAGAGAGAGGACGAAGAAGGGAGGAAAGGGGGAGAGAGAAACACAGAGAGAGGGGGAGAGAGAGGACGACGAAGGGAGGAAAGGGGGAGAGAGAAACACAGAGAGAGGGGGAGAGAGAGGACGAAGAAGGGAGGGAAGGGGGAGAGAGAAACACAGAGAGAGGGGGAGAGAGAGGACGACGAAGGGAGGAAAGGGGGAGAGAGAAACAGAGAGAGAGGGGGAGAGAGAGGACGACGAAGGGAGGAAAGGGGGAGAGAGAAACAGAGAAAATGTGTGATCGAAAACATAAGAGGGGTAAGGGAAGGAAAGAGGGGGGGGGGGAGTGTGGTTATGGAGAGAGAGACAGAGAGGGGGGAGAGAGATAGGGGGAGAGAGAGACAGAGAGACAGAGAGAGGGGGGAGAGAGAGAGGGGGAGAGAGAGAGACAGAGAGAGAGAGAGAGAGAGAGAGAGAGAGAGAGAGAGACAGAGAGAGGGGGGAGAGAGAGAGGGGGAGAGAGAGAGACAGAGACAGAGAGAGAGAGAAAAAGTGTGAAGGAAATTGGAGTGAATGATAAAGAGAAGGAAAGTGTGTGTCTGGTGGGGGGGGGGGGGAGAGATCAGGAGAGGAAACAAACAAAGAAAGAGAAGCCTGTAGAAAAGGGGTTAGGAGGGATGGGTCGAGAGACAAAGACGGGGAGAAAAGGGAGAGAGACAGAGCAAGAGATCTGGAGGGAGGCTGGGTTGATTACACACGCGTACAATAGAATGAAACCCTAACCCTGACACTTAAAGGTGGTGGGGTGTGATCAACATGTCAGAATTAGGTCGAACTAATGAATAATAATAAACATGTCGTGATTAATTACGTTAAAATAAATTTGATTAGTAGGTTTTACGGCTTTCACATGAAATTGTACGACACAATAACCTTCACGCTATCCCAATGGATTAAAAGAATATGGGACTTAAAATGGATGTGTGTGGAAGAGAATGAGTGCGTGTCCCCCAGAGACAGGACCTTGGTGCTCCCCTCGGCTCGGACCGACAGCGAGAGAGAAGCTAACACTGGGGATACAGGGCCGCTAGCAGAGCTAGCTCTGAGCTAGTCCTGGGTCAGCCATCCAGAGAGGCTTGCCCCTGGTGATCGCTCAGCCCGGCTGAGAGCTCTCTGCAGTCTACTGCATAACGACAGAGAGGCTGGTGGGAGGGGGGGGGGCTGAGTCATCCGCTCTGTCTGTCCGTCTGTCCGTCTGTCCGTCTCTCTGTCTCTCTGTCTGTCTGTCTGTCTGTCTGTCTGTCTGTGTCTTTTAAAACACTGCAGTATACACCGTGACATCTATCAGAGACATGGCACTCGTGTTATCTCTGTGGACATCACTCTTTATCACACACACACACACACACACACACACACACACACCCTTTGCGACTGTCAGTGGGAGCCAGCCGTAGACAGCTGTAGCTTATGTCTATCCTGTGAGTGCAGGGTTTTTGTTGTAAAGAGTGCTTTTCCTGGGATTAAGAGCATGCACGTGCTCACGCAAGCACGTCCTTAAAGACATCATGCACACACTTGCTAACTTAGTACATTTGTTAAAGGGGTCATATTGTGCCTGTTCCAGTGTTCCCTTTCCTTTAATGTGCTCCATAGCTTGTTGTATCCATGAGTAAGGTCTGCTGAGCTACAGCGCTCCGATGAGAAACATGTCCCCTGAACCGCCTCAAACAGCTGGTTCACAGCCAGCGCTCACCGCCAGCGTTCACCGCCGTGCTCCACCCAGAGATCAGGGAGGAAGGACCTCCTCCTGGCTGGTTGGCACTCCTGGTTGGTGTCAACCAGCCATTCAAAGCCCTCCCCCTCAACCAGAGCGGCGCGGGGCTGGTGAGGTCCGGCCCGGCGGCCCCGTGGGGTGAAGGCCCGGCCTCAGTCCCAAGGCTGGTGAGGTCCCCGGCGGCCCCGTGGGGTGAAGGCCCGGCCTCAGTCCCAAGGCAAGCCCCCTTTGTCCGCACAACACTGAACCATTATTCAGACTACGTCACACATGGACACGGGAGTGTGAGAAACCACAATTGGAGTGTGTGCGTGTGTGCGTGCGTGTGTAGTGTGTAGTGTGTGTGTACGTGTGTGTGTGTAGGGTCGATGTGGCTGTTTCGAGGTGTACTGATAGTCTAACTTGAATCTTGATCTCTGATTCTGCCAAGTCGGCTGGAGCCTGCAGTGAAGTGTGGGGTCTTCATGTCCTACAGACCGCTGTGATCGACTTAAAGCCCAGAGCCCATCCCGGGGGAGACAGAGGGGGGAGACGGAGGGGGGAGACAGAGGGGGGAGACAGAGGGGGGAGACAGAGGGAAGGAGGGGGAGAGACGGAGAAACGGAGATGGAGAGGGGGAGGTGCAGTGTGGGAGAAAGGAAAGAATTTAGGCAGAACGAGGACGAGTGAAATAAAAGCTCAAGAGTGTGAGGAACACTTAAAGATGAGGAGGAGCCAATCACTGAACTATCTAAAGATGAATGAGGAAGGATGAAACCAAAGGGAACGGGGGAAAAGAAGGGAGAGCAGACGGAGGAACGTGACTGGGAGGTAGGCGTCGGGAGGCTGCAAAGTGCATCAGAAAGACGGAGAGGTGTGCGTGTGTGTTTGTGTTTGTCTATGTGTGTGTGCGCCCGTGTGTGTGCGTGATAGTGCTATTTCTGCAGAGGCATATAATGACTGTGCAAACGTAACAGCTCTTTAACCTGTCCACAAACACAGTGATTACGTATACACAGGCAGCCACACACACACACACAACTATAAACCCTCCAACAAACACACACACACACAACTATAAACCCTCAAACACACACACACAACTATAAAGTAAACTATAAACCTCACACACACGACGATACACACTCTTAAAGTGGTGTGTCATTCCTCATTCAAAGCCTTAAGCCCTCAGTGGGGGGGTCGGGTCCATCTGGTTAATGCAAGCATCCCTCCGTCCCCTGCCCTCTCCAGGGGCACCCTCTCCCTCTCATCATCACATCACAGCCATGGCATGGTTTGGGTTGTCATGGCAACCGCACCACCCATTTGACTTCACTCCTGGTTTCCTGGCAACAGGCTGGAGAAGATTAGGCAATCGCATTGTGGTGTGTGTGTGTGTGTGTGTGTGTGTGTGTGTGTGTGTGTGTGTGTGTGTGTGTGTGTGTGTGTGTGTGTGTGTGTGTGTGTGTGTGTGTGTGTGTGTGTGTGTGTGTGTGAGAGAGTGTTTACCACTCCCTGCCACAATATGGCGTATGAGCAGAGCTGGCACCAAGAGGTCCCATGGGACGAAGGATTATGCGTTATGAATCCTCCTCCACGGCGAGTGGTGCCTAGTGCAGCAGGTAGACGGACTGCTGAGGGGTGTCCGCGTGTGGACGTGTGTGAGGGAGAGTGTGCGTCCTCTCTCCTCAGTGACTCCAGGCTGCAGTGCTGCCAGTCAACAGAGCGGTACATTAGCGTTCTGGATGTGGAGTACGAGTGACTCATAGCACCACCACAGCCTGTCCGTACACACACGCTGGAGTCCAGCGCAAACGACTCAGGAGAGAGAGAGTGAGAGACCTGGACGCCCCATGAATGAATGAATTAGCATTCAGAGGAACAACACAGGAAACGGGATGTGTGTGTGTGTGTGTGTGTGTGTGTGTGTGTGTGTGTGTGTGTGTGTGTGTGTGTGTGTGTGTGTGTGTGTGTGTGTGTGTGTGTGTGTGTGTGTGTGTGTGTGTGTGCGCGCCCACCGGTGTAGATGCTGGCGTTGGAGGCGGGGATGCCGAACTGGGACTCGATGAACTTGGGGATGAAGGTGATGAAGGCGGTCACGATGGCGCACTCAGCCGTGTAGGAGAGGCTGATGAAGATGAAGGTCATGTTGCTGAGGATCTTCATGGCCGCCTTGGGGAGCTCTGTGGGGGAGGGGGGGGGGAATACAGGGATGACATCGTAACTCAATGATGGGTTGGATGCATTACTCACACTCACCATTGTTCTTATTTTTAAACATTTTCTAAACCATAATTTGTTTTCAGTTGATATTCATATTGATCGATGCACTTTGATACTGGGTCTGGTCTAGGACGGAAATACTTTTTGATCTCTCGCTGATATAAGAGTACCGTTTGTCCTTATCTAGAGGTGCCATTTGGCCCGGAGATCCATTAAATGCTGTAAATCAACGTTTAGTGAAGTGAAGGCAGCATTCCAGCAGCAAACATGTCCGTCGGAATCCCCTCACAAACAGCTCTCCTAAAACCCGTTTCAGTTCTGATGGTAAAATGGAGGTAAATGGTTATTTGTTACCATTGCTGAGAGGCCATGAAACCCTGTACTACTCAGAGGTGAATTATTACTAACATGAAATAACTCACAATAAGTGCCAGGTTTCCCGTTCCCTCCTACTCAAGGTTTACACATGGATGGCAAACATTACATTGACGTCCTGTATCATGGTAGCGATAACTCAACGTGCCGTTTTCATTTATTAATACTATCATGAACATTATTATCATTAGAGTTATTATCATCGTTGTTCCAATCATTTAAAATATCCTTAATCGTATTACCAGTAGTTGTTATCATAACCCTTACCCCAACAAGGAGTATTGTCTTTGTTATCATTTTTAATAATAATTATTGTTGAGAAAGTTTAAAAAACTTGGTGGTGGAAGATGTGGACTGATGGTCTGTCTAAGCGATAAACAAAATATTAATGTGGTTTTGATTGGAACAGGATCTCGCTACGCCTCTACCGACTGAGATCAGTTCCCGGTTGAGTCATCTATATTTAGTCCTCTCATCTTTTTTCAGCCAGTCAATTACTTACACACTCACAAGCACATTGCATACACACACATCTGCCAGAGGACATTTCCCATGTGACTCGGACGCAGAAATGCCCTCTCATTGCAATTGGCCCATCACTCAAAACGCTCATGGTCAAACTGTAACAGCATCACTGTTACCGGGCAGAACTCACAGACATGAACCCAACCATATACAGCACAGTGCCCATTGGCCTACAGCATTAGCGTCAGGATAAAAAACAAATAAGATTAGGCTATTCAAATATGGTAAAGTATCAGGATTAGCCGGTAAAAAAGAAGAAGATCTCTCTAAACCTTGTTGCGAGAACAAATCATGTCCTAATTTTAGATTTACAGTTCATTTCCATCCATAATAATAATTATTAATTTATGACTGGACAACAGCATAAATATATATTTTTATTATGTGAAGTATGGTTAGATAGATAAACAATGTTTAAACATACATTCCTAGGTTTATCGGCTGTACACTCCACAGATATTCACAACTGAAAATGAATCACATAATATTTAATCTCGTAAAATGTGTTGTGAGGTTAAGTAAGAACATCATGAAGTAGTACAATCATTCAATAGATTAGAAGAAAGTCTCTGATTACAAGCGAACAATAAGGCAGTCTCACATGGTAGCAGTCGTCCAGTAGACACACTGAACCACGGCAGATATCATCATTCCCTTCAGATTATGGAGACTCATGTTGAACTGTCCCCTGTTATTCTGTCAGGTAATTACTAGGAGTAATTATACTACTATTTCTTAGTTATTCTTATTTTCTTATTATTAATTTGATGATTATTTCACAGGGAAAGATGACTCTGTTCAAAGGAAAAGTCGGTTTTAGGGTCAGAGAGTGCTCACTGAAAGAAGACCTTTTTTGCTGAAACACATCAGAAAAAAGTGCTGAATTGGTGCCCCAACAAACACAGGGCTCAACAAAGGCGTAAACACGGCCCAGAAATACATCACAACCCCACAGCCACAGCACCTGAGCTTGCAGAATGGCTGTTATGCAGTCACTACTGGGAGAATTAAATGCCTATAGAGCCACGGTCGCTGGGCCTATAGGGCCACGGTCGCTGGGCCTATAGGGCCACGGTCGCTGGGCCTATAGGGCCACGGTCGCTGGGCCTATTGGGCCACGGTCGCTGGCCCTATAGGGCCACGGTCGCTGGCCCTATAGGGCCACGGTCGCTGGGCCTATAGGGCCACGGTCGCTGGGCCTATAGGGCCACGGTCGCTGGGCCTATAGAGCCACGGTCGCTGGGCCTATAGGGCCACGGTCGCTGGGCCTATAGGGCCACGGTCGCTGGGCCTATAGGGCCACGGTCGCTGGGCCTATAGAGCCACGGTCGCTGGGCCTATAGGGCCACGGTCGCTGGCCCTATAGGGCCACGGTCGCTGGGCCTATTGGGCCACGGACGCTGGGCCTATAGGGCCACGGTCGCTGGGCCTATAGGGCCACGGTCGCTGGGCCTATAGGGCCACGGTCGCTGGCCCTATAGGGCCACGGTCGCTGGCCCTATGGGGCCACGGTCACTGGGCCTATGGGGCCACGGTCACTGGGCCTATAGGGCCACGGTCGCTGGGCCTATAGGGCCACGGTCGCTGGCCCTATAGAGCCACGGTCGCTGGGCCTATAGGGCCACGGTCGCTGGGCCTATAGGGCCACGGTCGCTGGGCCTATAGGGCCACGGTCGCTGGGCCTATTGGGCCACGGTCGCTGGCCCTATAGGGCCACGGTCGCTGGGCCTATAGGGCCACGGTCGCTGGGCCTATAGGGCCACGGTCGCTGGGCCTATAGGGCCACGGTCGCTGGGCCTATAGGGCCACGGTCGCTGGCCCTATAGGGCCACGGTCGCTGGGCCTATAGGGCCACGGTCGCTGGGCCTATAGGGCCACGGTCGCTGGCCCTATAGGGCCACGGTCGCTGGCCCTATAGGGCCACGGTCGCTGGCCCTATAGGGCCACGGTCGCTGGCCCTATAGGGCCACGGTCGCTGGCCCTATAGGGCCACGGTCGCTGGCCCTATAGGGCCACGGTCGCTGGCCCTATAGGGCCACGGTCGCTGGCCCTATAGGGCCACGGTCGCTGGGCCTATAGGGCCACGGTCGCTGGCCCTATAGAGCCACGGTCGCTGGCCCTATAGGGCCACGGTCGCTGGCCCTATAGGGCCACGGTCGCTGGGCCTATAGGGCCACGGTCGCTGGCCCTATAGGGCCACGGTCGCTGGCCCTATAGGGCGGATGTATTCATGGGCACCGCGGTGCTTCTTGTGCAAGCCCTCCGAACAACCAAGCCTTCCTCTGCCAGGTTCGGGTTAGGATCTCTCCATTCAATGACACTGCTACTGCTACTGCGCCTGTGTGTCTCTGTGTCTGTGTCTCTCTGTGTCTGTGTCTGTGTCTGTGTGTGTGTGTGTGTGTGTGTGTGTGTGTGTGTGTGTGTGTGTGTGTGTGTGTGTGTGTGTGTGTGTGCGTGTGTGCCCCTCCGCTGCTGAGGAACTGTATGCAATCCCATGAGAGCTCATTTAAAAAAGGAGAAGAGAACACACACACACGCACACACACACACACACACACACACACACACACACACACACACACACACCGAAGCGGGACAGACCGGGGAATTCTCCAACAGCGGGAAAACTAGGTTGTGTTTGACACATTGGTGGGGGAGCGAAGCAGTAGCGACGGGTCTATACACCAACGGGAACAGATCCTATAATACATCCAGTTTGGTTTGCTAACCAAAGGTAGAGGAGGGGGGGTGGAGGAGGGGGGGGTGGAGGAGGGGGGGTGAAGGAGGGGGGGTGAAGGGGAGCTCATTGGGGCGAGGCTGAGCGACCCAGAGGACCGGAGAGACGATGTCCCAGGAGTAGACATCCGAGCTCCGCCTGACGCCTGGCGGAGCTCCGCCTGACGCCTGGCGGAGCTCCGCCTGACGCCTGGCGGAGCTCCGCCTGACGCCTGGCGGAGCTCCGCCTGACGCCTGGCGGAGCTCCGCCTGACGCCTGGCGGAGCTCCGCCTGACGCCTGGCGGAGCTCCGCCTGACGCCTCGCGGAGCTCCGCCTGACGCCTCGCGGAGCTCCGCCTGACGCCTCGCGGAGCTCCGCCTGACGCCTGGCGGAGCTCCGCCTGACGCCTCGCGGAGCTCCGCCTGACGCCTCGCGGAGCTCCGCCTGACGCCTCGCGGAGCTCCGCCTGACGCCTCGCTCTGAAACACACAACCCTTCCTGCACGGCCCGAGGACGTCTGAATGAACCTCGAGGTGCGACCCCTCGACTGACCCCCCCGTCAGTCAAGGGGGTCACTGAGGGTACGTCTGACAGCAGAGCTCTTCATGGTCTCAGACACCTGGTGGGGGTCACTGAGGGTACGTCTGATAGCAGCGCTCCCATCGTGGCGCCCGCTGCGCTTCGCTTCCTTTTACTTCATATTTGTTTCTGCCAATCAGGTAGCCCGAGGAGGGGATCCGTAGGCTGACAGAAAACGCAATCTCGGCCTTTAATAGCAAAATGTAAAAAAAAGTGCCTGTGAAGGTTTGAAACCCAACCCAGTGTAGACTGGCTGCTGCAGTTACACTCATTTACATCCTGTGGGGGGGGGCTAGAGCCCCCACCCCCGAGCGGGGGCTCCCAGGGCTGGAGGGATAGAGGGCACGTGGGTCTGGTCGAGGGGGGTGGGTGGCCACCCCAGACCAGACCCCCCCAGACCAGAACAGGCCCCTGGCCCCCCTAGACCAGACCCTAGACCAGACCAGGCCCCAGGCCCCCCAAGACCAGACCCTAGACCAGACCCCCCCAGACCAGAACAGGCCCCAGGCCCCCCAAGACCAGACCCTAGACCAGACCCCCCCAGACCAGAACAGGCCCCCAAAGACCAGACCCTAGACCAGACCCCCCCAGACCAGACCAGGGCCCAGACCCCCCCCAGACCAGACCCCGGACCCCCCCAGACCCCCCCGGACCGACCAGGGCCCCCGTACCTCTGAAGTCCCTCCCGAAGCCCATGGAGGAGGAGACGTTGTGCGTGGCGCCGCCGGCCGTCTTCTCCTTCGTCACCTCGTCGTCGCTGGAGTCGTCGCCGGGCAACACGCTCTTCTTCTTCTTCCTCCTCTTGTGGCGGGGGGGCAGCTTCTTGGGGAAGGCGAACATGGGGAAGATGACCAGCAGCATGGCCACGGAGCACAGCAGGAAGCCGCTCCACCTGAGGGGTCGGGGGTCAGTGGGATGGGGGTCAGACCACACCCTGACTGACGCGCTGCCCCGACCGGAGCAGACGGACGCACACACACTCCTCTGGTGCACACACACGCTCCTCTGGTGCACACACACGCTCCTCTGGTGCACACACACACTCCTCTGGTGCACACACACGCTCCTCATGGTGCACACACACGCTCCTCATGGTGCACACACACGCTCCTCTGGTGCGCACACACGCTCCTCTGGTGCACAGACACGCTCCTCATGGTGCACACACACACTCCTCTGGTGCGCACACACGCTCCTCTGGTGCGCACACACGCTCCTCTGGTGCACACACACGCTCCTCTGGTGCACACACACGCTCCTCTGGTGCACACACACACTCCTCTGGTGCGCACACACGCTCCTCTGGTGCGCACACACACTCCTCTGGTGCGCACACACGCTCCTCTGGTGCGCACACACACTCCTCTGGTGCACACACACGCTCCTCTGGTGCGCACACACGCTCCTCTGGTGCACACACACGCTCCTCTGGTGCACACACACGCTCCTCTGGTGACTCTGGAGAGCTGAACCGATGGGTTCCTCTTTTAGGTTCATGCATTCACCATGGAGTCGATGCTAGGTCATGTAAAATGCCAAATGCCCGTCAGAAGTTAACGAGAGCCCAAAGAGATGTCAATTACAATTAGGCTTGCTTCGTTTGCAGAGAAGATAAACCCAGTTATTAAACCAATTATTCATTCAATAATTATCTGAAACAGGGGAAGAGCCACCAGAGATCCCCACAGCTGAAGCTGTGAGCGTTACATTAACTTGGTAAATATCAAAGACCACTGATGGAAGATCCACACACACACACACACACACACACACACACACACACACACACACACACACACACACACACACACACACACACACACACACACACACACCTACCAGTTGCCGACGAAGCGGGGGTCGCTCTGGTCGATGGTGACCTCCGTGGTGGGGTCCACGTAGAAGCCGATGAGCACCCCCCCCAGGAGGTATCCCGCGGCCGGGCCCAGAGCCCCCATCACGTACATGATGGCTGCAACACATGAGGAGGACATGAGAACAGGAAACAGACGACGAGGGGACTAGAGTCCCTCAGTACAGCCGGCATGAGGACAGACGGACACGGTGGGGACTAGAGACACAACGTTCCTCCATCTTAAACACATGAGGACATGAGAACAGGAAACAGACGACGAGGGGACTAGAGACACAACGTTCCTCCATCTTAAACACATGAGGAGGACATGAGGACAGACGGACACGGTGGGGACTAGAGACAACGTTCCTCCATCTTAAACACATGAGGAGGACATGAGGACAGACGGACACGGTGGGGACTAGAGACACAACGTTCCTCCATCTTAAACACATGAGCAAAGACAAGGAAGCCCCTTCTGATGGAAACTATATGATCAGGTAATTACATTCTTTCATTCAAGTGTGGAACCAGGAGAGCACCCCTTCACCTCTCATTATAAACATGGAGGCCCGTCCCCTCTCATACATCTCCGTACTTCCCCGTGATGACACCCCGTTCCCCGTCCCCTGAGGGAGGTTCAAACACCTTTTATTTATATTTTAATCACACCTCGACGGGTAAAGGCAGGGAGGGGGGGCTGCAGGGAGCAGCGGCTGAACCCATCGGCCCCAACGCTACGGGGGGGTTGATGCTTCAGCCGGGGGGGGTCACGTCTACTGCTAATCCCCGTCCGGACCCGGGGAGCACTGAGCCCGGGAGGTGTTCGCCACCCCGGCCGTGCATTCCAATGACGCCCCGTGCACTTCACCGCGGCACGGAGAGGAAAAAGTAGAAGAGAAGGAAAGGAAACCAATTAAAGTCGGGCAACCTTTGAGAAACCTCCTGCAGACCAGAGCTCCACGGAGCAGAGCGTCGGAGCACATTGACCAGCCCGCAGCCGGGGAGTGGGACGCGGTTACACCTGGAGCACCGCACCTGCTGCAGGGCACGCCGCTATGCACGGGAATACCTGTGCCTGTGTGTAGCCATGCGTGTGCCAGGTACGTAGCCATGTGTGTGTAGCCATGTGTGTGTAGCCATGTGTGTGTCCGGGTACGTTGTGCGTGCCGGAGAGTCTCTGTCTCGGGAAGAGCTTTCTCCCCACTGGTTGCAGGGCAGAACGTGCATGTCTGTGCACGTGTTTAAATGGGGAGGGAGATGAAGATAAAGGCGCTTGCTCTCGCTCGGATGACAGCCAAGGAAACATGAATTGACACGCTCACTCTGTGTGTGAACGAACACACACCCACACACACATTTGCATCGACACTTAAATCCCTCCCCAGTAACTCCTCTGTGGCCAAAGGCTCCGTTTGTGTAACACACACAGACTCATGTTTATCATCACGGGGGGGCGTCACACAGCGACCCTGGTGAAGGGTTCGTCCAAACACACAAACCTATCGTATGTTGTATACACACCATGACACCCTGTCCTCCTACCCCACTCCGGTTATCATGAACCCAGCAGGGATTGGCTCGTCCCTACGGGGTTCAGCCAATTAAAACAAAGGGAACCCCCCCTCTGAGCCAGGGTCACGCCCCTTTAACACCTCCAGGCTCGGCTCGGAAAGCCAGGGATTCGTTTTCATTTAAAGAGGAAAGGCTTCCTGATAAGGTCCTCCATCAGCCCGGGTCTGATACGCACACGCACGCACGCACGCGCACGCACACACACACTCACACACACACCCCATGCCCCCCCCCCCCCCCCCTGCAGTGTTAACAAGGCATCCGTACAGTGGGGAGAGTCCTGAACACGTGCCCCCATTGATCGCCCCTGACCACTAATCACTGCAGCAGCATACAGGAGGACCAACAAGATCAATGGGGGACAATGCACACCATCCCCCTCCCACCCTCCCCCCCTCCCCTCCTCCCCTCCTCAACAAACCCCAACGCTGCTCCGGGTGACGCCGTCTGAACGCCGGAGCCCCGGTCCGATCCACAAAGACACCACTGCCAGCGCTGCGTCTCTCAGCCCGACAGCCCTGATGCTCATTCGTCTGTACAGTAGGGCTGTCAACGAATATTCGAAGTTCGAATATTCGTTTGAAATGTATCCAAAAACGCGAATTTGAACGTGAAAATTAATATTCGAATGTGAAAAAACACTCCCGCGTTTCCGTACTTGGATATAGGTATTCCAGCTCGGCTATGCCATTCAATAAGCATCCGAAGTAGAGCTCAGGGAGCTAGTAGTCTGGCTGGTGAAAGCTGCTATAACGCAATGTTCTCGGCAAAGTCCGAGACAGCTTTTTTTTCATGAATCTGAACGGTGCGTAGTGCTGGCCCTTTCGCTGGCATGGTGGAAGACGTAGGCGACATGCATTTTTTTCTTTATCGATTTTAATAGGCCTTCTCGATAAATGGTAAGCAAAGCAAGGAACGTTACCACTAGCATACTTTGTAACATTCAGAAGCGGGCGTCTTCTTCAGATTACTATAGTTTGCGCGCTTGCAGGTGTGGTGGTGAAATGCAAGCGATACAAAGTTGTGGCTTTTCATGATTAGGCCTCCACGTTACTGGGCTGTTTATAGGATATATGTATATCCCACTAATTTGAACCATGGTTTTGTCGCATTATTGACATATTGACGGCAACTGCGTAAAATAGGCAACCAGATATTCGAATAGTTCGAATTCGTGATTTTTTTCCAAACGAACATTCGAATGTCATTTTTGAGCAATTTTGACAGCCCTACTGTACAGATACTCTCTCCTTACAACCCAACCAGGCGGCCCTCTCCAGCTCTCTGGCTGAATGGAATCAAATGGGATTCATCGCCATGGGAGATACCGAAGCACGTGGAAAGTGAATGAAAGAGTCGTATTAAAAAGGCAATACGCTGTAATGTAAGAGGAGCCGTATAGTCAAACCCACAACATGATACCCTCGTCCCTCTGTCCAGGCGGCCCTGGAGAGAGGGACGAGGGTCCGACGAGGGCGACTGCCCAGAGGACGCTGGTCACAACGCTGCCGGATATTAACATACAGCGCCCCGTGACGGATCATCACACACACACACACACACACACACACACACACACACACACACACACTGTCCTCCTTTTGATTGAAGAGGGTGAGACAGGACCGTCCCATGCTGCGGTGCGTCTGGTGGGAGACAACGGGCTCTTTGTTGAGGACAACAGCCTTAATGGCGGCGGGGACGCGGGGTGAGATGTCTGCACACCCGTGACCGGCGTCCTCTGAATTAACCCTCGCAGCGTGCTCCCGGCCCGTCGCGGAGCGAAGACCGACGAGAAGCAGAGGGCAGTGAGCAGGGTTAGGGTTAGCTGACCTCCTCGCGCCCCCCCACACTTCCATCCATAAACACAGCACCCTATTGGCCTAGAGTGCCGGCCAATGGGAATGAGGGCTGCCGTCCTACATCCCGGTGTCCGTCCCTCTCCGCCGTGGTGCGTGGGGGGGCGGGGAGCTGGGGAGGCTGCAGGTATCGGCCCTCCAGCTGCCCTCCAGCTGCCCCCTCCTCATCACGCTCAGGGCGCTGAAGCCAACGGCAGCCATAACTCCTCCCCGACAGGGGGGGGGTTCGACTGTCATTAGAGGTTCATCCATCTCGTTTACCATGCCTGGTGGAAGGGGAGGGCGACGCAGGGGTCAAAAACAAACACCCCTGGCCACGCCCCATCTCTTGGCCACCCCCCCCCCCCCCCATCGTTCACTGGCTCCCTAGTCTGCGGTACAGCTAACCGTTCTAACCTTCAGAAGTCAACCTGGATATTCATTACTACCATCATCCCTTCCTATCTGCGTCATGGGTGAGCGCCGTGTTGTGGCGGCGCTGCTGCAATCCTCTGACGAGCTCAGCAACGTGAAGGCAGAGCTACAGTTACAACCGTTAGAGATATGGGTAACTACACGGCCATTAGTCAAACCAAACCACATATCTCTAGCTGCATCTACAAACTGTCGTTTCGACCGGTAAGGATGGCTTCACAGATACGTTGAAGGCAAAATGCTCCCTCGTCACAATGTTCTTAGAAGTAGTAAGAATGACCTCTCAAGCACGCTTTGGTTTCATAATAGATAGCGGACAAGGCCCCCGTCAGCTCCCTCCCCCCCCCCCGCCAGGAGCTCTCCCCCGCTCCCTCCCCCCCCGTCAGGAGCTCTCCCCCGCTCCCTCCCCCCCCGTCAGGAGCTCTCCCCCGCACCCTCCCCCCCCAGTCAGGAGCTCTCCCCCGCACCCTCCCCCCCCCCCCCCCGTCAGGAGCTCTCCCCCGCACCCTCCCCCCTCCCGTCAGGAGCTCTCCCCCGCACCCTCCCCCCTCCCGTCAGGAGCTCTCCCCCGCACCCTCCCCCCCCCAGTCAGGAGCTCTCCCCCGCACCCTCCCCCCTCCCGTCAGGAGCTCTCCCCCGCTCCCTCCCCCCCCAGTCAGGAGCTCTCCCCCGCTGCCTCCCCCCCCAGTCAGGAGCTCTCCCCCGCTGCCTCCCCCCCCCCAGTCAGGAGCTCTCCCCCGCTGCCTCCCCCCCCAGTCAGGAGCTCTCCTCCGCCCCCCCGTTCTCCTGGCTGGGGGGAGGAGGTCCTCCGCTGGGCCGGTGAAGGACCACGTAGCGCTGTGTCAGCACTGTGTTCTCCTTCATCAGGTCCCCGTCACGCGTGTGCGTGGGGAGCTAGTGGATCAGGAGCTCCACACGCGTACCCCCGCTGCAGGGAGGTACGTCTCTGGTTAAGGCCAGTGAGCCTCCCCCGCCTCTCCTTGACTCGACTTTCCCGTGCGTCGCGTGTGTGGAGAACCCCCGTGCACAGAGAACCAAATTAATTGTGTGACGAATGTACTCGCTCGGGCGCACGTTATTATATTAGGAAGGAATATCACCAATAAGAGAACCAATAAGAGGTTAAGGAGGTGACGGGTCCGTTGGTGGTGGGGGGGACAGAAGGAGGTCCCTCGAGGAGCAGCATCCCTCCCCCACGCTCACTCTCTGTTACCTGATGTCAGCATGCCCGGAGCGCTTAACTCGAGCACACTGACGACCACACTAGCACCGCCAATCAGACTCCAGATTAACGTCGGAGGTCGAGTAGAAGTCAAGCTCAGATCTGGGTGGAAGGCCTTTAACTTTATTCCGCCCAAATTTTCGCCATTCACCCAAATCTTGTTGACATGATTGGTCTAAATTAATTGTATGACACGGATCTCGACTGGGAACACCCTGACCGTCAGAACCACAACCAACGTGACATGGCTGACCGTTAATCTAATCCAGAAGAGGTTAGGGTTAGCCCTAACTAAGTAGCTAACCCTACTGATAACTAAAAGGACAGCATCGTCTTCCCAGTGTCGTATCTCTCCTCGCCCAACAAGGAGAGATATCCGTCTAGAACTGGTTATCTAAATATCTTTACATCTTTAGAGAAAGGGTCTGCAAAGGTTCAACCCTAACCTGTGTAGTTCAATGGCCCCTGCAGCAATACTTTTGTAAATGTTTTTAAAAATTGTGTTAAACCTCAACTTTGCGCATGCTAATTCGTTCCTCGAACCAAAACAGGAAATGCTGTAATCCCGCCCATCGCACTCCTTGGTTTCCTGCCCAGGTGCCAGACAGAGACACACACACACACACACACACACACACACACACACACACACACACACACACACACACACACACACACACACACACACACACACAGAGGAGTGCAGTGGGTCATCGTGGGTACGAGGAGAGGAAGGAAGCGGTTGCAGTTCTTTACAGCGCGTCGTTGACCCCAATTCCCCCCGTCTGAGAGCTGGCAGGCCCTGATGGATGGCAGTCCGTCAGCTCTGCTCACGCTAGAGCACACACAGAGATATATCTGATGGGGAACTACTAATAAAATGGACAGAGGGGGGAGAGAGCGAGGGACAGACACAGAGAGAGAGAGAGAGAGACAGACAGAGGGAATGCTACCTTCAACAATAATGTGAGGAGGAGAAAAGAGGGGGATAACAGAGACTGACAGAGAGAGACCGACAGAGACAGAGTCAGACAGACAGAGAGACCGACAGAAGGAGAGAGAGAGAGACAGACCGAGAGACAGAGACAGAGACAGAGTCAGACAGACAGAGAGACCGACAGAAGGAGAGAGAGAGAGACAGACCGAGAGACAGAGACAGAGACAGAGTCAGACAGACAGAGAGACCGACAGAAGGAGAGAGAGAGAGACAGACCGAGAGACAGAGACAGAGAGAGATAAACAGAGGGAGGGAGGGAGGGAGGGAGGGAGGGAGAGAGAGAGAGACAGAGACAGAGAGAGATAAACAGAGGGAGGGAGGGAGGGAGGGAGAGAGGGAGGGACAGACCGAGAGACAGAGCGAGCGTGAGAGCGAGAGCGAGAGAGCGCCTTCTAGGACAGGGTACTGTGTATTTGCATACACTGGTTTATCTGATGATGAATCACAAATGAACTAACCACACCGAGGGAGAGAGCGTACAGCTGCATTAAATAATGATGAGGGGGGGGGAGTCATGGAGGAGGAGGAGGGTACCAAAAGCAGAATGAAGGGATGAGATGAGTTCGAGAGAGGCGGAGAGCAGCAATCAGGGCTGCGGAACAGACTCTGGATGAGGCAGCCTAACCAGATCCTCCCCTCGGAGAGGGGAGCCGAGTGTTGTCTACGCACAAACACAAAGACACACACACACAAACACACACGCACACACGCACACCTCCCCAACCCACCCACCCACGCACCGCTTCCCTACGCTATCACCATCTCACCCAGACAGCGAGATGAATGAATGAAGTAGAAAAGAACAACGCACCACAGCACCCCGGGCAGGACGAGGTGGCGCTCAGCACAAAGTGAAACAGAAGCTCTCAGAGGCAAATCCTACATCAGGGCTTTGAATGGCGTCCACCATTTGTAGGGAAAGCGGCAAAATGTGATGAATCAGCCGCACGCCATCGGCCGGGGAGCTGCCCGTCGCATCGACGGCGGTGCGCTGTCCAATCAGGGTATCGCAGCAACTCACAGCGCGAGATACAAAGGCACGACTCGTGACTTGTGGCGCAGAACGAGAATCCCACCGGCGCCCGCCGGGCCTCGGATCGCTCCGCGGCCAAACAGCCGGCTTCTATTTTTAGCGTGGGCGTGGAGCGGTGTGGGTAACACTACACCCCCACGACGGAGGAGGACGTCCTCTGGTTTCACACCGCGCACAACATCCTCAACCCGCCGTCAAACCCGACAGAGGTGAGAAGAGTCTGGAGAGAGAATGATGAAGAGGGGGAGGGCCAGAGGAAGACGGACACGCCCGCACCCAATCAGAGGCTCCCTGACGGCCTCAGTAATTACAGCCACTTAATAACTCGATTCAGACCATGAGCACACACATAAAAGCCCTGGACTTTAATCACATGAAAACACCCGTCAGGGACAGCCGGGGCGGTGGTACAAAGGAATCCTTCAGGACAACGGGAACATGGACAGGCTGCCTTTGTTGTGGTCGTGACAGAACACTAGATCAGGTGGATTCCTGAGATTTGCAGTCGCATCTTCCACACACAGCGGGGTGTCTGACGTGTACTTCAGACGCCGCCTGTGTGAATCCATGTTTGTTGGTTTTTTTGTCTTCTTTTTGTTTCTCTCTTCCTTTTACTTTGCAGACAAGAAGGTGATGGCCTTGGTGTGGTAACACTTTGCCATCGTCTATACATCCCTCCCTCCCTCCCTCCCTCTCTCTCGCCCTCTGTCTCTCCCTCCCTCTCGCTCTCTCGCCCTCTGTCTCTCCCTCTCTCTCGCCCTCTGTCTCTCTCTCCCTCCCTCTCGCCCTCTGTCCCTCCCTCCCTCCCTCTCTCTCTCTCTCTCGCCCTCTGTCCCTCCCTCCCTCCCTCCCTCTCTCTCTCGCCCTCTGACTCTCCCTCCCGCTCTCTCGCCCTCTGTCTCTCCCTCTCTCTCTCCCTCCCTCTCGCCCTCTGTCCCTCCCTCCCTCTCGCTCTCTCGCCCTCTGTCTCTCCCTCTCTCTCTCCCTCCCTCTCGCCCTCTGTCCCTCCCTCCCTCTCGCTCTCTCGCCCTCTGTCTCTCCCTCCCTCTCGCTCTCTCGCCCTCTGTCTCTCCCTCTCTCTCTCCCTCCCTCTCGCCCTCTGTCCCTCCCTCCCTCTCGCTCTCTCGCCCTCTGTCTCTCCCTCCCTCTCGCTCTCTCGCCCTCTGTCTCTCCCTCCCTCTCGCTCTCTCGCCCTCTGTCTCTCCCTCTCTCTCTCCCTCCCTCTCGCCCTCTGTCCCTCCCTCTCTCTCTCCCTCGCTCTCGCCCTCTGTCCCTCCCTCCCTCTCGCTCTCTCGCCCTCTGTCTCTACCTCCCTCTCGCTCTGTCTGTCTGTCTCTCCCTCCCTCTCGCTCTCAGCTTCTCACTCTCTCTCCTTTAATCGACTGCGTCTCTCTACATCACTCCCTATGTGACGCAGTTTGAATGAATTGTACAGCGTCTACTCCATCTCTCGCCATCTTCCTCCATCAGGCTCCGTCTCTGACACAGTCCACATGCGGCGTGGTAATCTGGTGGTTATCCCAAACCAGAGTCGAGCGTCCAATGATAAGTGAGGGAGAAGGGCAGATCTGGACCGCGGCCGGGTTTATGTCATTCAGGGGAGGGGGGGGGGGGGGGGGGGGGGGGGGGGGGGTCGTTAAGCCCTCCTTCAGTGGCATGGTCCAAATCATTTACTGAGCCAATCAGGACCAGCGTCAACTAGGGCTGCATCAAGCCGCCGACAACAAGAAGACAAAGAGCAAGTACAATACTTAGCATGTATCTCTGCTATTGATGCACCGGGCCAAGGCCAGCAGCTACAGCAGTACACATCATATACTGCACACGGGTTCCTTCATGACGCTAATTGTGTTAACATGCTCTGCCTTGCAGTACATCTTCCAGTAAATCTGCATGCCGCTAATGTGGTGATTGTGCTAGACAGTGCATGGGGGGCTAATTAGCAGTACAGTAAAACACTTCATCTATGGTTCAGCTCCATGACTCAGCCAAAAAAAAATCCTCTTTGCGTACGACCGCCGAACAAAGAAGAAAGAAAATTAAGCTGTTTAATTTCCCAGAATTCCCATCTGCAGAATAACGCAATGAAGTTTTTCTTATCTTAAATGTACATAAAACATTTTATATTATTAAAGTCACGGTTAACGGCTATGACGGTGAACGCTGACTGGTGTGCACACACACACACACACACACACACACACACACACACACCTGTCCCCAGGTACCCCTGCAGTCCCGGGACCCCCTCAGTGGCCCCTGGAGCCCTTTGGGAGAGACCGCTGCGGGGGACAGCTGCATGATGGATGATCCAAGAAACTCTACCGGCTGAAAGGGAGACTTATGGAGAGAGAGAGGGAGGGAGACAAGGGGGAGGTGGAGGAGAGCGAGAGAGAGGGAGAGAGAGACAGAGAGCGAGAGAGAGGGAGAGAGACAGAGAGAGAGAGAGAGAGAGAGAGCGAGAGAGGGAGAGAGACAGAGAGAGAGAGAGGGAGAGAGACAGAGAGCGAGAGAGAGACAGAGAGCGAGAGAGACAGAGAGCGAGAGAGGGAGCGAGAGAGAGAGAGACAGAGAGCGAGAGACAGAGAGCGACAGAGAGCGAGAGAGCGAGAGCGAGAGCGACAGAGACAGAGACAGAGAGAGAGAGAGAGAGAGAGAGAGAGAGAGAGAGAGAGAGAGAGAGAGAGAGAGAGAGAGCGAGAGCGAGAGCGAGAGAGAGAGAGAGAGAGAGTGGGGGGGAGAGAGACAGAGAGCGAGAGGGAGAGAGACAGAGAGAGAGAGAGAGAGAGAGAGAGAGAGAGCGAGAGAGGGAGAGAAAGAGGTGAGCGAGCTGATGCATCGCTGCACTGTGTTGCCCTATTGGTCATGTGACGCTCTCCCCTGCCCTCCTCCCCTCCTCCCCCCCTCCTCCCCCCCCCTCCCCTCCCCTGTAGAGGAACAGGGAGAAGGAGGAACACCATTAAAAGGCGGGGGCTGACTGCGTTGACACGGCGACCTGCTGACGAAGCAGTGGCTCCTTACAGAGAAGCTTTATCTGGACCCCCCCACACACACACATCCCCACACACACACATCCCCACACACACACACCCCCAGACACACACATACCCCCACACACACAGCCCCCCCACACCCACCCCCACAGACGCTAAGTGACAGCCCTCCCAGGTGCGTCCAGGTCGTGTCCCGTCCTTCTCCTCTGGCTCCGCACAATCTCAAACGATAGCAGCTGCCTCGACACGGTGGGAGTGTATGTATGCGTGAAATGATGCGTGTGTGAGAAAGGATGTGTGTGTGTGTGTGTGAGAAAGGATGTGTGTGTGTGTGTGTGTGACGGGGAGCTGTGAGAGAGTGTGGGAGGAGTGAGGGTCCCGTCAGTGTGCTGTGGTCTCAAGGCTGAAAGAATAGTTTATGTTCTCAGGAGGCATTCCAGCCACAGTATTATCGGGACACACACACACACACACACACACACACACACACACACACACACACACACACACACACACACACACACACACACACACACACACACACACACACACACACACACACACACACACACACACACACACACACACACACACACACACACACACACACCCCTCCCTGACTGGGGTACTAATCAGCCACCAGTGGGGACTTCAAAGCAGCAGATGGCTCCTGACAATAAGAGGGCCAATGCTTGGTGCTCCCCTGGCTTCGTTAGGTCTCTACCCAGATCCCAACACCCCCCCACCCTATAAGCCCCTTAGAATGAGAGCCCTGGCTCGGTCACAAGGGGGCCACCTGACTCCCACGTGAGCGCTGCGGCCCACCTTAGACCCAGCAGGTGGTCCCCAGGTCTCCACGAGGCAGGGCCCCCCGGGGGCCCCAGACTCAGGCCCTGTCATCCCCCGTTCGGCCTGTAGTCTGATTTGTGGCGCTGGGTTCATGTGGTCCTCACATTCTAGTATAATTGTCCACATGAGGGAGACTTCATCTGAATTGCCTCATTTAGAAGTGAATGTGTAGTAAACGTCAGTACATGTATGGCCGGTATTAAAATGCCAACACAGTGATTAAGGTTTAGTGCTGGAGCTCCGCCGTCCGTTAAGGGGGTCCCAAGGCACACTCTGGGATTCAACATTTTCAAAAATGCTCCCCCCAAAAAAGGGAGGATACAGATAATATCCCTATTTTTAGTCCCTCCCCAGATGGTTCGGGGGGGGGCACCTCATGTGCCTGCCACCATGAACGGGTTCATTTGGTTGGGGGGGGGGCACCTCATGTGCCTGCCACCATGAACGGGTTCATTTGGTTGGGGGGGGCACCTCATGTGCCTGCCACCATGAAGGGGTTCATTTGGTTGGGGGGGGGGGGCACAGCTTCATAAGAGCACAGCTTCCTCGCCAACACAACCAGAGCATGACCCCAGCGGTCAGCGCCTGCAGGGAGATTAGTAATTATCTGGATGTCCGCACACCTTCGATCAATGGCCTCTACTTCCCCGCACGCGGCCCGCGTCCTTCCAGGCGAGCGTGACAGTACGGGGTATGGGGTAGAGCGAGGGTCAGCCCTCCCTCTCCCAGCAGAGCAAAGTGTTTTATGTGCAGCGGTGTGCTCAAGGACCCGGCACCGACACCAAACGGACATCTTTGTGCTGATTCCAATGCTCGCCTCGGGCTTCTGGGGCCTTGCCATCGACAGAGAAAAGACCCCACAAATCTGCCGCTGTCGAGCGCTTCCAGCGCAGCCTTCCAGGCGTGGGGATGAATAGCTGAATGCAGAGAAACCCACAGACTCATTCACTGGGAGGGATTGGTGCCCAGCTATTGACTCCTAACCTGCCGTGATCAATCAGCCACAAACATTTGAGCATCATTCAGAACCTTTATATCGCCTCGTACCGTTTCCATCACTCTTGGGTGGGACCATAGTTCCTATAAAGGGAGGACAGATCATATCTGCTGCTTTCCCCTCTTGGTTATTTTCCCCACTTCTCTCGAATCTCTCCCCCTCCCCCCCCCCCCCCCCATTGCAAATCCTCCCATTATGGCTGGTCGTTTACCACGCCATGTGACTCCACAACTCAAAGTGCTCCAAAGTGGCTTAGTGATGGAATGCCTTTAAAAAAAAAGAACAACTATAGTGAACTGATCCAACCTCTTTCACCCTGGGTCTCTGGCGCTCTCCCCCTCTCTCTCTCCCCTTCTCTCTCTCCCCCTCCCTCCCTCTCCTGCTCCAGATCTCAGTTTCTCCAATGGTGCCAGCAGTCATAGATAAAGACAATCTCACTCAGGCAATCCTTCATCCGCTTGTCTGTACCTTCCAGTCTCTGGGCGCTCCCCTCCATGATCCAGTCCATTACCACGGCTTAGATAACCATTGTGAGAAAAAGGTTATTTGGTTTACAGGGAGCACAAAGGAATGCATTATGCAGAGGGCTTCAAAGGCCAATAGGCCAATTTCAAACATAATGTTTGTCGTACATGCAAGGAAATCGCATGGAAAGCAAAAAGCCGAATCGATGAGTTCTTGGGACAAACGAGAACCTGTGATCAAAGCCAGCTTTACCACGATGTCCTCAAGAGCCAATGTACTCAGTGTATTGATTACAAGTACTTTTTGATTCTACTAAAGCAAACTAAAAAGTAGTCTTTTTAATCTTTGAGGATTAAAGGGGGCTGGTATTTAGGCGAGTTACTTAGGTTTAAGCCTTTAAATCACAATCCAACATGCAGGCTGAGATAGCCAGTTAAAGAAACCGATGCCTGTGTGCTTTGTGTATTGGAAAGAGCTCGGTTCAATGGGCCTCCTCATGGACAACCGGCCACACCAAAAATACAAACCTTTTAACCCAATGACCCTGTGCCATCAACAGAATACCATTTCATTGTATATCAAAGCGTAAATAATTAGCGCGTCAGGGCAATAACACAGCAAACCCCCCGAGGATTGGACGCAGCGTCTGATGATGAGGCTGCGAGTACTGTCTCCTGCTAGGCCGCTGGTACGACAACATGACGTTGACAAGCGGTATTTGTGGATGTGTAGGGTTTGGCAGTTCCTTTTTTTAGGCTTTTTTTTTAGGTTAGTCTGCATGTCTTTAGTTTTGCAATCTGTCTATCCTTCAATTATTTCCATTCTAGAATTTGCATTTGGTTGTTTTGCCTTGTATATAGATTAAACTTCTCAATGAACATCATCTATAGGCGCACACACTGATTTTGATCCTAAAAGGGGACACTCTAATGCAGCCTAGAGTGTGCATTGAAATATACTTCAATTGACTAAATAGAAAGCGGCTATTCCTTGTCATTCCATCTGCAGGTTAGAAAGCTCTAGCACAAAGATGTGTGTGCAGATTTAAGATCTATGGTATACACAGCAGCCCCGCTGGTGGTGAGACGGCACTGCTGGCTCGCAGACAAACCAAGTACATCGTATTCAACAGTACATAACTGAAGCTTTTCTCTCACACACACACACACACACACACACACACACACACACACACACACACACACACACACACACACACACACACACACACACACACACACACACACACACACACACACACAGCTGTGATTTCCCAAAATGCATCAGGGAGTGAGCCCCATAACGGGCCTCTTTAGGCGCTGAACAACAGAATGAATGAGACTAGGAGAGTGTTTGGCAGAGATACCAGTAATGCAATCCAGGCAGCGGCTGTTGGCTCAGCCCGTCAGAGAGAGTACTACTGTGTCCCACATCCAGACACTGTTTGGATTCTCCACAGCCTTGTATGATTCTACACACGCCGTCGGGCAAAACTTCTCAATTGACAAAACGAGTCAAAGAGCTCCTCGTCGACGGCTCACATTATGCCTTACACACTGGTTAGGCTGAGGCAGCGTTATATAAATGGAAACCCGCTTAAAGCCTGGTTCACTGGTGGAGCAGTGGTGGGTGTGTGTGTGTTGACCCCCCTTTCTCTCTGCATCACAGGACGAGGTCAGAAAACATTTTGAAGCCCCAGGACTGCTCACACACACACACACACACACTGAAACCTTGTTTTGTGAAAATAGAAAGTGTATTCTGAACTGTGCAGTGTGAAGTCAACGGGCATGGCGCACAGCAATGGCTTCAGCCAAGGGTTCTCGTTGCAGAGCTCCACATGCTAACACGCTACATGCTAACACGCTACCGTTCCATGGCCTCTGAGGCCTTCCTGCTCCGACCCTGGGCCGTAGCCCCGCCGTGCCGCCCTCTAACCACCTCGCGGTGCGCAGAGAACAACGCTCAGTGTGCCGCAGACAGGGGCACGAGAACAACAGCAGCAGCCCTGTGCACCTCCACACACACACACACTGCCTCCCCAAGACAACCCAAAGGGCAGAACATACTCCGGGAGGACAGCTGAACAGATACCGGCAGCTGATTAAACGGGCAGCGAGGGAGGGATGGTTACTGTACCACGATAGAGAGAATGAGATATCAGCTGGGCAGTGTGTAGCAGAACGTCTGACACACACACACACACACACACACACACACACACACACACACACACACACACACACACACACACACACACACACACACACACACACACACACACACACACACACACACACACACACACGTCTGCTAATGACTTCCTGCACGTACACAACAGACATAGGAAGTGGGCGCTCCTCCCCCAATGCTGATTGGCCCAATTAGGGCAGAGACTCTGAAAGAAGGTTTTGTTTTCGGGGGGGTTCTTATGGAGGAGCAGCTTGCAGCTGAGATGAGAGATGAGCGCTATAGGCCCCGAGGGTGAGAGCGAGCGATGGCTGCGGATATGCCCGAGTGAAACGTATTGCATGGCTCAATGTCTGAAAAGAAAGAATATATAAATAAAGAAATAATAAAGAGTAGGATGAGGCCTTGAAAACACCGGAGGTGGCAACACACACACACACACACACACACACACAAGTTCTCCAATTACAACACAGGTTCACTGTTCAGGGGCCCACTGTCATTAATAGACGGGCATTAATCACAGCATTATGCAATCCTCCGCTGGCGCTGTATAATGAGCTCTAATGGCTGTGGAGGAGGGCAAGAGGGACAGCCGTGGGGAGCTGGACCTCATGATAGAGTCCACACAACATCTGCCTAGAACACAGGCCTGCCCCCCCAGATCAGAGGGGCACGGGTCACGCCACCGAATGGGATCAGAAATCCATTTTGGGGGGAAAACAATGTTTATTTGTGTTTTGCCCAACTGGTCCCTTCTGACCAACGCAGCGTCTGGCTACCCTCCTGGGGCATCTGTGGTTAGAGGGGGGGGGCTGGGGGGGCACCGAGAGAGAGCGAGCGAGAGAGAGAGAGTGTATGAGAGAGCGAGAGAATTTGAATCTTTTCCTTTTTTTACCCCAACTGAAAACAATGGATGCTCAGCATTCCTTACTTTCCCGTCGCTGGCGCGTCCCCAGGAACTACCACACCATCAACAAGGCACGGTCACGAGTCGCCCAGTCTTGGGCTAGATAACAACAGCAATAAAAGACCTCTTGTGCCCCATTGGTGGAAGATGGCCAAAGGAGATGTGCTCATTGGTCAGAACAGGGCCATATGGCGCAGGAAACCAGAGCCTTGTGTTGTTGCCATGGTAAACATGTCACGTCAGGTGCCTCGAGCCCAGAGCCCTACTCTGCAGAGTGGGCCAGAGCCCTACTCTGCAGCGCGGCCCAGAGCCCTACTCTGCAGCGCTGCAGCGCGGCCCAGAGCCCTACTCTGCAGAGTGGCCCAGAGCCCTACTCTGCAGAGTAGGGCTCTGGGCCACTCTGCAGCGCGGCCCAGAGCCCTACTCTGCAGAGCGGCCCAGAGCCCTATTCTGCAGAGCGGCCCAGAGCCCTACTCTGCAGAGCGGCCCAGAGCCCTACTCTGCAGAGTGGCCCAGAGCCCTACTCTGCAGCGTGGCCCAGAGCCCTACTCTGCAGCGCTGCAGCGCGGCCCAGAGTCCTACTCTGCAGCGCTGCAGCGCGGCCCAGAGTCCTACTCTGCAGAGTGGCCCAGAGCCCTACTCTGCAGCGTGGCCCAGAGCCCTACTCTGCAGCGCTGCAGCGCGGCCCAGAGCCCTACTCTGCAGCGCTGCAGAGTCACCACTGGAAACCAGGGGGGGGGGCCCAGAGTCACCACTGGGACCAGGGGGGGGGGGGCCCAGAGTCACCACTGGGACCAGGGGGGGGGGCCCAGAGTCACCACTGGGACCAGGGGGGGGGGCCCAGAGTCACCACTGGGACTAGGGGGGGGGGGGGCAGAGTCACCACTGGAAACCAGGGGGGGGGGGGCAGAGTCACCACTGGGACCAGGGGGGGGGCCCAGAGTCCCCACTGGGACCAGGGGGGGGGGGGGCAGAGTCCCCACTGGGACCAGGGGGGGGGGGCAGAGGCCCCACTGGGACCAGGGGGGGGGGGCAGAGTCCCCACTGGGACCAGGGGGGGGGCCCAGAGTCACCACTGGGACCAGGGGGGGGGGCCCAGAGTCACCACTGGGACCAGGGGGGGGCCCAGAGTCCCCACTGGGACCAGGGGCCCCTGAGGGAGGTGCAGACCCTGAGTCGGCAGGCAGAGCAGAGGCGGGCCCTGAAGCAGGGGGGCAGACAGCGGGGGGGTGCTGGAGCACTGGTTGCTTAGTAACCCTCGGAGGCGCCGTAGCCCTGGTGGGGCTGTGTGGTGTTGGGGGGGGGGGGGGGCGTGGCAGCGGCCGCCGGCTCTCCCTAGCCCTGGTGGGGCTGTGTGGTGTTGGGGGGGGGGTGGGGGGGGGGGGGGGGGGGGGGGGGGGGGGGGGCCGTTGCAGCGGCCGCCGGCTCTCCGGCTACGACCGCTGCGCCGCTCGGCTATCGGAGGGTGACGGGACGAGTGACCTGGACAACCCTGCAACCCGAGCCCCCCGGCCCCCCCCCCGTGTTGTGTTGGTGTCACTGTGGGTTTCTGTCTGCCTGTTGAAGCAGAAAACAGAACCAGCCAGACAAAAGCCTTAACTGACATTGACAGGACAGTCATGGCATGAAAACAGGCGGCAGGCCCGAGGTCATGGCAATGCAGATATGACAACAAAGACAGCCCAGCAGAGGACAACAAACTCTATTTTATCTTGTCTCGTTTGTTCCTGAAAACCTTTACTCTGCAGTTCACGACAAACAGCAAAATAAACCGCCCCCATTGGAGGAGGGAGAAAGTGGGCTGGGTTCACAGCTGTTCCCTTTCTAAAAAGAGAAGGGCAGAGAAATCTGTGTGTGTTTGTGCACGCGCGTGTGTGTGCGCACAGAGATAACCCTGGAGGAGATTGGGTGTTTACCCTATAACTGATATTAGACAGTCCGTACATCGCGTGTCAGCTAAGTACAGAAGCGCAGGCTAAAATCAGATGTCCTTGGATATTCGAGAGCATCCAATCGAACATCAATAATTCACAGGAACAAACTAAGACACGCGCCGGGAGGTTTCCACCAGTTTCAAAACACAACTTCTGCTAGCTAAAACTCAAGCCGACCGTTAAAACTAAACTGAACATCAATTACTTGACCTTATCCGGAATGGTGAGCAGAAGGATGACAGGGTTGGCTCGGCATTAGGTGGCAGGCGGCCGATAGAAGGATCGCTGTCTGGAAGCTGGATGAACACCAACCCTGACCCCACAGGTCCGATGTCTGATGCCTTCAGTGTAGAGGAACGCTGTGTCACCGCCACATGACCCGTCCCCGCCGCTCCTCCGCCTCACCGGCTGGGAGAGCGGCGGTCTGCAGACCGGCCTGACGGACCAACCAACCCGCTGCCGTCAGCCAGCGGGTTGGTTCCATGTTCAGCCTCGCGCCATCGCGTTGAACCACATGGGACCACGAGGTTGATGATGTCATCGATGACATCAGACCGCTACCAACATGTCTGCCACACCGAAAAGGAACAGGTCTGCTGCCGTGGCAACAGACCTCCAGGTAGAAGAGAAGCAGGCTGCGGCCGTCGGGAACCTCTGAACCACCATGCCTCAAACGCCGCTTTACGCGTGCGTGCGTGCGTGCGTGCGTGCGTGTTAGGTCTTCCACTTTCTCTACATATCTCAGTGTTGACTGTGGCTTTACTGGGACATACGCGAGGGAAAGGCATTTTAATGAAAACACACTCAAACAAGACAAAGTGGTCTGTCAGAGCAGCTGAGCAACAGACCACCCTCACCACAGAACATCCAGAACGGTATGTAGTCACAAGGGGAGAGAGGGGGGAGGGAGGGGGGGAGGGAGAGAGAGAGAGACAGCGAGAGTGAGGGGGGGGGGAGAGACAGATAAGAGAGAGAGACTGATACAGAGAGAGAGCGGGACTGATACACAGAGAGAGAGCGAGAGCGAGAGCGAGAGCGAGAGATGAATGGAGGCTGAGCGAGGGAGAGCAATAGAGAGAGAGACAGAGAGCGAGGGAGAACAAGGACAAGTACAAGTCAGTGTATTTGCATACAGTGGTGAATCTGGGGCCTCCAGCTGTTTGCCAAGACGGTGTACCCCCCCGGGAGGGCTCCCGTTACAACAGAGGAACCGTGGAAAGAGCCGGAACACACGGCACCGGAGGAGGGAGGAGGGAGCAGAGGAGGGGGAGGAGGGGGAGAGGAGGGGGAGAGGAGGAGCAGAGGAGGGGGAGGAGGAGCAGAGGAGGGGGAGGAGGGGGAGAGGAGGAGGAGAGGAGGGGGAGGAGGAGCAGGAGAGGAGGGGGAGGAGGAGCAGAGGAGGGGGAGGAGGGGGAGGAGGGAGAGGAGGAGGAGAGGAGGGGGAGGAGGAGCAGAGGAGGGGGAGGAGGAGGAGCAGGAGGAGGGGGAGGAGGAGGAGGAGCAGAGGAGGGGGAGGAGGAGGAGGAGGAGGAGGGGGAGCAGAGGAGGGGGAGGAGGGGGAGCAGAGGAGGGGGAGGAGGGGGAGGAGGACGAGGACGAGGAGGAGGAGGACGAGGAGGAGGAGGACGAGGACGAGGAGGAGGAGGACGAGGAGGAGGAGGGGGAGGAGGGGGAGGAGGAGCAGAGGAGGGGGAGGACGAGCAGAGGAGGGGGAGGACGAGCAGAGGAGGGGGAGGGGGAGCAGAGGAGGGGGAGGGGGGGAGGAGGGGGAGGACGAGGAGGAGGAGGACGAGGAGGGGGAGCAGAGGAGAGGGGAGGAGGAGGACGAGGAGGAGGAGGACGAGGAGGAGGAGTCCAGGGGGTTCGGGGTTCTGCCTGAAGACAATCATGGAACACACATCTCCACAATAATGGTATGGAGGTGTGGGATAGCGTATGGGTGCCATGAGGGTTCATACATCCAGATTCAAGGTCATGGGTTCGGATCCCCCATGTCTGCGGGCTAGCTGAAGGCCTCCAGGCTCCAGCCGAGCTGCTTCCTAACGCATCATGAACAGGTTTCAGGAGTCTACGTGAAGCTTTGGATGAAAACATCTGCTAAAGGCTATTACCAATGATAGGGATGTCCATATCAGGACATGAACCTAAAGCGTACTAAAGGTCTCTGTAGACACATAGACGAATGACCCAAAACCAAAAGTCTATTTCATCTTAGATCTGAGGTCAAATACAGGCTTTAAATGCTCATTCATGAATGGTAAAAACCACAGCATCAGAAGTTGCTGATGCAGTCTTTTCCTAGAAGGTGAAATGGATCGTAGCTCCAGGGTGTATCTTACATCCGAAACACGGCACATCGGAATACCATTTGGATCTTAAGGGACAAATTGTGCCCGAACTACTATCCGCCTATGTGTTAGCCCATTGCTATACAGCAGTGTGTTAGCCCATTGCTATACAGCAGTGTGTTAGCCCATTGCTATACAGCAGTGTGTTAGCCCATTGCTATACAGCAGTGTGTTAGCCCATTGCTATACAGCAGTGTGTTAGCCCATTGCTATACAGCAGTGTGTTAGCCCATTGCTATACAGCAGTGTGTTAGCCCATTGCTATACAGCAGTGTGTTAGCCCATTGCTATACAGCAGTGTGTTAGCTCATTGCTATACAGCAGTGTGTTAGCCCATTGCTATACAGCAGTGTGTTAGCCCATTGCTATACAGCAGTGTGTTAGCCCATTGCTATACAGCAGTGTTAGCCCATTGCTATACAGCAGTGTGTTAGCTCATTGCTATACAGCAGTGTGTTAGCCCATTGCTATACAGCAGTGTGTTAGCCCATTGCTATACAGCAGTCTGTTAGCTCATTGCTATACAGCAGTCTGTTAGCTCATTGCTATACAGCAGTGTGTTAGCTCATTGCTATACAGCAGTGTGTTAGCTCATTGCTATACAGCAGTGTGTTAGCTCATTGCTATACAGCAGTGTGTTAGCCCATTGCTATACAGCAGTGTGTTAGCTCATTGCTATACAGCAGTGTGTTAGCCCATTGCTATACAGCAGTGTGTTAGCCCATTGCTATACAGCTGTGTGTTAGCTCATTGCTATACAGCAGTGTGTTAGCTCATTGCTATACAGCAGTGTGTTAGCTCATTGCTATACAGCAGTGTGTTAGCTCATTGCTATACAGCAGTGTGTTAGCTCATTGCTATACAGCTGTGTTAGCTCATTGCTATACAGCTATGATGGCTCATTGCTATACAGCTGTGTGTTAGCTCATTGCTATACAGCTGTGTTAGCCTACTGCGGTACAGCTGTGTTAGCTCATTGCTATACAGCTGTGTGTTAGCTCATTGCTGTACAGCTGTGTTAGCTCATTGCTATACAGCTGTGTGTTAGCTCATTGCTGTACAGCTGTGTTAGCCTACTGCGGTACAGATGAGTGATTAGGGGGAGGGGAATGTGTTATCATATAAGGTTGAAATGCTAAACGTGCCAGCACAGATATGGCAACGCCTCCATGCTGAATAAAGGTCCACAGAGCCATTAGAATCCTTCTGCACACCAGGTCTAGTAGGTGGATACGTATCAGGACACGTTGTCTTGAAAAGGTTTCCCTCTGGGGTTTTAGCCAACTGCCACCCTCCCCCGGTGATGTCATGGAGGCAGGCTAGAGGGGGGGGGCACAAAGGAAGCCCTGCATTCCCCGTACGCATGCATACACACAGACAAACAATAAGTATCAACAACAACAACACACATCTCCCCCCCCCCCCGCCCCCCCCGATCCTATTGTCCTAGCTAGCAAGGTTCCCCTTCCCGGTACCATTTAGGGTAACTCGAGTTGTGGTTTACATTAAGGGGTTTTTAGGGGGAACAACTTTCATGGGGTCCCCTGAGGTACGTCCCAGTACTGCTTGGCTAAATGACAAAAGACGGAGCAAGCGATGCAATAAAATATTTTCAGGGGAAAAATAGAAACTGACACAAAAACGCTGTCCGCGTTTCCGGTGGTGGAGCAGCGACATCAGAGTCACGCCGTCGGCCCCGGAGGTCGTCCAGAGATAAGATCGCAGTCGACACAACGGGAACCAAAACAAAAGAAGGAATAATCTCTACCCCGACACGGAGACAGTCCTCCCCAGCTCCCATGAAGCCCAATCCTCCGCTTCTATCCTCAATCTGACACGTCAGGACACGTCTCTGTGTCAGACAACACCGCTCCCCGCTAAACCCCAATAGACCACCCCAGGCGAGAGAGCCTCCTGGAGATAGCCAACAAGGTCAGCGAGACCATGGGGGGGGGGGGGGGGGCTCATAATCCCTGTTGACCTGACAGAGAGCCACACTGTCACCACCACAGCCCTCGGTTGCCAGGGCGACGCGTCGACCTTCACGCCCGCCTCCAAGGTTGAGAGTTTGGTGCAAAAGCCAATATTTTGGCGTGTGCTCCTTTTAACGGTTCCTGCTGGGTTCAATACAATACAAGCTCTGCTGCATTGGTTCCTAGGTCGTAGGGATGGATCGATAGCTGGGACTGAGGTCTGGGGGCCGGGAGAGTGGATCCATAGGAGCCGCTGCCCGCGTCAGCGTTTTAACCTCATGCTGTTTAGTCTTTCACTGCTTTCTGCTGTTGTACCGCCCCGAGATCACCCAGCGCACGCCGAGAGGCACACACAATCACCTACACACACTTTGATGCACCGGAGTCCGTCAGTGCACGGAGACACATGCGCTCCTCGGAGGGCCCCCCCTCTTATCAGTGGGGCAGCGGGAGGGAGGGCCAGGCTGAGCCGTTCCCTGAACATCACACAGCCAGAGGCTACAGCGCAGATGGAGAACCCCTTTGAAACCGTGACCTTTCCCTTGGACGATCAGGCGATGTATACCGACAACGCGCTCCCCCAGCGCTAGCAGCAGACAGACCGATGCCGCTTGATGTTCACATTCTCGCCCCCAGCCAATGGAGTCCTCGGAACTCGATTTGGTAAACCACATTCCTAAAAGGCATTCTATTACCTCCGCTCACTGAGATCAATAACAGTCGCGGCTGTGAATACTTTGTACCACTGGCCCTCTCTGAACCTCAACGTCACACACTCCAAACCAGGCAAGGTTTAATAGATCCATATCTAAACAGGACGGGGAAACCCAAACACCTTTCTAAAAGAACAGAGAGAATCCACCCCAAAGACAAACAGCCCCACTGCCTCATCGTGGCCCCCGCTCACTCTTAGTTCAGGACTGAGGCCGAGTCTTACCCAGGTAGAGCGAGGCGTTCTCCTTCTTCACGTTGTCGTCCAGGTAGGTGGGCCCCAGTGTGTAGATGGGCGTCGACCCCATCCCCACCAGGATCTGGGCGCAGACGAACAGCGCCACGTACAGGTTGTGCTCGTTGCCCTCCTGGTCCCGCGGGCAGGCCCCGGCGGCCCCGGCCTCCCGCCCGCTGCCGTTGGCGCTGAGGCAGAGCCCCTCGCGCCCCGACGAAGAGTTCAGCTCCTGGATCTGGTACGGCGGCGAGATGAAGTGGGGCAGCGAGAACAGGGCGGCGCCGACCGCGATCAGCACGCCGCCGAGCGCCAGCCAGCGCGGCCGCTGGCCCCGCCCCCCGAAGTAGGAGATGAACACCACCACCAGCAGGCTGCCGATGTCGAAGCAGCTGACCAGCAGCCCCGACTCCGAGCTGCGCAGGCTGTAGCGCTTCTCGATGGTGGTGATGACGCTGCTCAGGTAGCCCGACACCATCAGCGACTGGATGAACGTCAGGTAGCTCATGCAGAACAGGAAGCAGCGCGAGTCCCGCAGGATGGCGCGGGCGCAGCGGCGTGCCGGCGCGCCCACCAGACGCGTCAGGGAGAAGCCCTGCTTCCGGGCGCCCGGCCCACCGCTCAGCCCCGCCGCTCCGGAGGACGAGGCGGGGAAGTCGCTGCCGTGGGACGAGGGGGACCCCGCGCGGCTGCAGGAGGGGGTCTTGGGCTGCAGTGCGCTGGTCTCGTCCACCTCGCCCACCGGGGCGGCGGCCGTGACCAGACGGCACTCCTCCATGGCTCCCTCCTCCTCGTCCTCCTCCTCCTCTTCCTCGCGGCCCCGCTGACGGGGCCCGTTGAGGATAGGGGAGGCTCTTGGACTTGAAGCAGGTCCCGGAGGGGTCCAGGTACTGGTCCTGGAGCTCACAGCCCCCCAGGGGCGGGGACAGCTCGCCGCCAGTGTCGTTGTGGTCGTTGGAGAGAGGCATGGTGCCAGGCAGACGAGGGGACGAAGTGTGGCTCCTACTGGGCAGTTGGACTGGAGGAGTTTCCCTAACTGCAGTCACATGAGCAGCTTATAGAGCTAATGCAGGGTCTGCGCCCGGAACCGCTGCCCTGGCAGAACGACTGCAGGGAACAAAGCATCTCTACCTGGGCCCATGGGTTACATACCTGGCCATTTCAACAACTGCCTAAAGAATCATCCCTTCGAAACACATTCCGGGTTGTCCGGGGAGGTCACGGAGCAGTCGTGGTACCACAATGGTCGCGATATGACACTAACCACCAATTATCTTGTGGAGTGGTTTGTTTACATGACATAGAAATGACGAAGGAACATCGGACTGAAGGCTAGATGACACCTACAACCACGAGCCCTGTGAGTAGCCTGTTCCCTATGGCCAATCCCGTGGAGGTTGATCTGATGTCGGTTTTATGGCTCTTTGTTGGGTGTCAACAGTACCTAAGTCTTCATATCGTTTTGTCTTCTTTTTACCCGGATCGCAAGCAGCATTCTAAGAAGGACAAATACAGAAAAAAAAACATTAAAGTAAATATCCATTACAAACGCTTATCAAGGAAACATCAATAAATGTCAAACACCTCCATGTCATTGAACAACAGAACCTCTCGACGCAACGTCTCGCCAGGTAGCAGACGACCAGGTGTCGAGCGATAACTTACAATGCTGCTTTTCCTCACAAACGACCGCATTTGTGCCCAAACTGAACATCAATTAACACCAAGCCTCTTTGTGTCAACGGAGGCAGAACAATGAAAAACACCACGCTAGCGCTCGCTCTCTCTCTCTCACTCACTCACTTTGCCTCTCTCACTAGGTCTCTCTCTATCATTCTGTACTTTTAGAAATAACCATGAAACAAAGCGTCGAGAGACTATCCGTGTAGCAGATGAACAGCGTTAACTCACACATCTGGCTCACCGGACGACATCATAATTCACATAACTTCCAGGTCTATGAAGGGCTGTAATACTCACGGAGGACGGGAGGTAGCCTGTTGTTGCCCGTAGCGCAGCCACTCAGTGAATGAGCTGGAGAGCTGCAGATCGCTGCTCGTAGTGGGGGATATCGAGAGTGGGCGAATTGTTTCTCACAGCCGCTTATGGGAGTTGTAGTTTTATCTTTGAGTTGTAGTTTTATCTGGGGGGTGGGTGTGGTTTTATCAGGGAGTTGTAGTTTTATCTGGTGTCTGACGTGTGAGAGACGTAGCTTCGCCCCGCGCGTTGAAGGTTCTGTGTGCTTTTTACTCTGAGGCAGAATTACCGTTACACGTTTAGCCCAGATATGAAGACTGGGGGGAAAAAATGGTCTATCAGTTGTGATGATTGTTTTCGGAGAACATGCCTTCAGGACTTAAAATGGCAAAATGCACGTCCAGACCATATGGTATTTCGTGGCTCCAGCTGCCCTGTCTGCGGACAGCTGGGCCCCGCGCTGACCTCGCCTGATGACTGCGCCTTTAAAAGACTTTCTCTGACAAAAAGCTGCATTCATGTCGGGCTGCAAGAGAGGGGCTTTCATACGAGGAATGAATCATGCCCAGTGATAAAAGCGATTTTTTTATGGAAATATAAAAATAAATCTATTCTAATGCTTCTATTAAAATACCAATAGCCTACCAAAATACCACAGTCCCAGCTGAAGGCAATCCATGAATTCTGATTGAAAGACCCACTTGTAGAATGATGTTGCAGACACATTTATTTTCTTAATTTACTTCTCAAGCCTATAACACGATCCTAAAACAGGATATGAAATTGAACATATGAAACATTTGAAATTGAACCAGAGAGAGAGCAAGAGAGTTGTCAATGGATCACGTGGCCGTCAAGGGGATGGATGACTTATCCCACGGTCATTAATTCATTCCCTGGATTAGGTAGGAGAGAGAGAGAGAGAGAGAGAGAGAGAGAGAGAGAGAGAGAGAGAGAGAGAGAGAGAGAGAGAGAGAGAGAGAGAGAGAGAGAGAGAGAGAGAGAGAGAGAGAGAGAGAGAGAGAGAGAGAGAGAGAGAGGCAGAGAGAGAGAGAGAGAGAGAGAGAGAGAGAGAGAGAGAGAGAGAGAGAGAGGAGAGAGAGAGAGAGAGAGAGAGAGAGAGAGAGA
>NC_044070.1:24599522-24708654 GCF_902167405.1 Gadus morhua | reverse complement strand
CCCCCCCCCCCCCCCCCCCCCCCCCCCCCCCCCCCCCCCCCCCCCCCCCCCCCCCCCCCCCCCCCCCCCCCCCCCCCCCCCCCCCCCCCCCCCCCCCCCCCCCCCCCCCCCTCTCTCTCTCTCTCTCTCTCCCCCCCCCCCCCCCTCTCTCTCTCTCTCGCTCTCTCTCCCCCCCCTCTCTCTCTCTCAGGTCCCACCTCTGAGCACTGGGACAGGGGGACAGTTGGTGAAAGGGGGACACTGTGAGGGCAGCAGATGTCCGTCAGAGAGCTTCCTTTTGTTGCGTGTGACGACCCATTCTCCAACACCGGGACCACCTCATCTCTCCACTCCATTGTCATTCATTGGCTCCAGCCACGGGCCTACCCAGTCAGGCTGAGGCCAATCCATCAGATGGTTATACACACACTCTCAGGATCTACAAAGTGTGCGAGACACACGCGCACGCTCTCACACACACACACACACACACACACACACACACACACACACACACACACACACACACACACACACACACACACACACACACACACACACACACACACACACACACACACGAGCGCATGCATAAACCCATAAGTTGTGTTAAGATTTTTAATGCCTATGTTTTAACCTTGCAATATGTTAGAGTGGTGTAAAAAAATATCTAAAAATACAATTATTTACACATTTTGGGTACATTGAGGCCTATTTTACTGGTATGGGACGCTTGATTTGATGATTCGATTAATCTTCTCCCTACTCTTTCACATTGGCCTAACTGGCTAAGAATGACTCAAGAGAAAAACTTACGATGAGAAATATTTTTTTATTAATAATTGAAAAGCTTATAGGGCGACACAATTCAAATGCTTTAGTAGACCTACATTACAGTAAAAAGTATTTGTAAAAATTATAAATTAAGATGTATGGTAGAGTAGCTTTTTGTTTAATTATTCATCTTATATACAAATAGCTAGAACAATTCTGCATTCAAATTTTGCTTTTAAAGCCATCTTCAACGCATTAAAATCTTCTGGATTTAGCTATATTAATAATAATACAATTATAATTATCAACACATTTACTCCAAGGCTTTTAGCCACAAATAAAAAACAAATAAACAGACAGCAAAATAAAACGCAGCTATATGCTAGACACACCCACAGATTGGCACATATAGATAACAATACATATAACAGAAATCACATTGTCATCACGCCTTTTTAAATAATAACATAGAATAATATTTTTACGATTTTTGGTTTTAAGCAGCAAATAAATATAATTTCACCCATTGAGTAGATAAACAGGATCCCTAGTTCCAGGGTCTGTACTCAAGATGAGACGCCTTTAAAACGCTGTCAATTAACCCCTGTCCGCTCGGTGTCTGTGGGGTCGGGGTGTCTCTGGTTAGGACCATGAGCCCGTCTAATCCGTCCGGGGACGACGACACGGGGAGAACTGGGTTTTCCAAATGCGGTCTCTCTGTTACAGAAGAAAACCAGTCGGAATATCAGTAAAGTACCCTATAATTGACTACTTTTTATCTTTCCTTTATCAAAAAAAATGAAAAAGTAAAGCAAGTCATTTATCAGAATGGTCATTCTAAATAAACGTCTTACTTATGTGGTTTTGCATGTGAAACTTCATCTCCTGCTCATCCAGGAACGACGCGCCGCACACCCCACATGGGAAGGCCTTGAGCTGCGCATGCGTGCGGCGGACGTGGCTGTCGTGGGCGGCGTGCGACGCGAAGGCCTTCCCGCAGTGCTTACACTTGAACGGCCGCTCGCCCGAGTGCTGGCGGATGTGCGTCCTCAGAATACTGGAGGCAGTAAAGGCCTTAAAGTTACAAAAATGGGAAAAAAACAGTTAGGCCTATGGAAAAATATTTAATTAGATATGAATTCGTTTTGTGTGCGTGTAGGTTTTGTGTGAAAAATATCATTTTGTTTTTGGGATTCAAACGCTACACGAAACATTTATATTTTCATATCGATATGGTAGTGATGAGCAGATTGGAGTTAAGGAATTGTTGTCCAGTCAATAACAAATAATACAATGCGAGTGAGAAACAAAGAACCCCAAAAACTAAATAAAAAGTAAACCCTCAGCGAACAATGGGGTGGGTGTACATCTGTCGATAATTACCATGTTAGGGGCTGGAATAATCACGAGAGGCTCGCGTTTAAATGCACCGCGAAATGAGGACGACCATGTGGGAGCCAAATGGAAGGGCTCCGGAGAACATGGCTGTGTTTACATTCATTATTTTGCTCTGAATGTTTTTGTTTATGTTATAATTCGAAAAATACAAATATATGTATTGCGCAAATAGATCAATTTTTTTTTTACCCGTTTTTATCCTAATTTAATGCTTATATTTTCTTATTATGTATTTATTGATGTATGTTAACTCATCCTTCCCCCCCTGCGGTCTTAAACGTGCGATCTCATCCGGTCAGAACCGACGCTCCTGCTCGCGCTCACCTTGTTGCAGTAGACGCACTTGTACGGCCGCTCCCCGGAGTGCACGCGCATGTGTTTGTTGAGGCTGGACGACTGGGAGAAGCTCTTCGCGCAAACAGAGCACTGCAGGGAACAACCACCAAACAGGTCTCAGATCAGTCTGAATGGGGCTTGAGGCGGTCAGAGGCCCGGGTCTTTCTGCATCACGAGTGTGGAACTCAGTTACATTTGGCAGACGCTTTTATACACAGCGACTCATAATAAGAACATTTGTAAGTAGAAAGAGATACAACAATCTCTGTCGGTAGAGTAAGGATGTTTATAGAATCTGGATCTGGATCTTTTGCGTTCAAGCACAATTGATTGCTATAGACATTATATTTTCATGCTATTTGTGTATAGGGCTATCCTGTATTTCTGCACCAAATTACCAAAACGAATTCATTAAACTAGCCTGGAAATGCAACAAACGAAGTTCTAAGTTTACTTAATTTTATTTCAGGGGTATATATCTATGTTTAACTATATATATATATATATATATATTTTTTTTTTAACATTGAATACCTTGTGGGGTCTGTGCTTCTCGTGCACGTGCAGTATGTGGATGCGCAGGCGGTCTCTCTTCTCGAAGGACCTGGTGCAGAGGTGGCACGGGAACTTCCGGTCGCCCTGGTCCACGCAGCGCGTGTACTTGAGGTGCTTGTCCCGGTAATACTTGTAGGCGAACACCTTCCCGCAGCGGTCACACTTGAAGCCCTCCCCGGAATCTGAGGATGAGAGAGGACTGATGAGCACGACGTCCATGTAGGAGGAACTGGTGACAGCAGCAGCAAGCATACGCATATATAATAAAAGAGAGATAAATCAATATAGGCCTAATAAAATACCAAAGACAAATAATAAAATACCTAAATAAAAACACAACCAACGTAGACTTGCATCTGTATTACAATATACGATAATAGGCCTATATTGTGCCTTTCTATCCTCTCTAAACAATTAAAGCACTGGCCTTTATTTGTTTAAACAAACACGGTTCTTTCTTTACGTTAAACGTCTGAACTACACACACCTTCGGTGGACAGAGGGGGGCCGCTGTTCTCCGCGGACCCCCGGAGCGTGAGGGGAATCCCCAGGAACTGCACGTAGCAGTCCCCGTACCACACGAGCAGCTCCTCGCCCGGCGGGACCTCCCGGCACGCTTCGTAGAAGATCTGGCCCTGCACCTGCACCGCGATCAGGTTCTGCTCCTCCGGGAACCGCGCGCACTTCACCAGGGACATCCAGTTCCCCGCGCCGCCCCGACCGTCCACGAAGTGACTCAGCCGGCCGTTCTCAAACACCTGCAGGGCGCGGCAAAAATAGGAAAGATTATTAGGACAATTTTAAATCACAGTATAGTATAAAGTATACTTTTTTCCAGGAAGTATAGGTAGTATATTATGGTATAAAAATAGGCCCGTAAATAAATAAAAATACTATTATAGTAGCCTAGTATCAGTAGTAGCTATAATAGTATTAGTATAGTATAAATAATATCATAGTATAAAACTATACATTTATGCTATATTGATAACCCTTACTAGTACTTACAAATAAATATGTTTATATATTCAGAAGCCTAGAACACTTCATACGAGTACGTTATGAATATATATATATATATATATATATATATATATATATATATATATATATTACAATTACTGTATAAAGGGTTATCAAAGGGGCTAGACTGCCACAACAGGCCCACACGCACCTCCCACATGAGCGTGTTGTCGTCGAAGGTCTTGATCTCGCTCGTGTTCACCAGCTTCCCCTGGAAGGGGCCGAAGCGCGCGCCCTTGGGGACGCCGCTGTGGTCCGCCGTGAAGACGCCGAACGGGGACGCGTTCGCGCACTTGGTCTGCAGGACGGTGAGGCCTGAGACACGGACACTCAAATATATTAGTAAGCAGACACAACTCAAAAGTTCGTAAACCAATCAGATGTCATGTCATAGAGGAGGAGTGTGATGTTATCATGAGGGGATGGAGATAGCCCACCTGCTGGGAGATCAAGCGCTTCCGTGTCCGGCGGCTTAATCGGCCCATCGGACACTGCAGAGAGAAATGAGACACAAAACATCAGCAAACGGCATGGATGACATGTTTTTAAAGCGGACTCGCTTCTGATTGACTGAATTCCCCGTCGTTGATATTCCCTCACCGGATATCCCGCTCATCTCGGGCGACATCGCGCGGCCGGCGCTCTGCGCGTCCCGGGGGGTCCCGTACAGAACCGTGAACAGGTCGTCCTCACTGAAGTTATATACCCGGGTCGGCGATGCAGCGCCGCGGGGGGTCGACGTCATCCGTGTCCGGTTGGCGGAGGTCGTCGACGCCGATGTGATCGTCCCCCGAAGCCGGGAGAAGCCCTCCTTGGGCGGGGACACCGAGGAGGCGGCGGACCGCTCGCTGGAGGGGCTGCTGCTCAGGTCCGACGACACAGAGCGAGGGGGGGGGCGGTGATGGAGCTGGTGGTGGTGTTGGTGGGGGTAGTGATGGAGGAGGAGGTCCGTCCCGGCGGAAGCCCCCCTCTCCTCCTCTTCCTCGTGTTTGGGGTACATGTGGTGGGGGTTCTGCCCGGGGATGTGGCCCGGAAACGGAACCCCCCCGGAGGACATGGTGAGGAACTGTTCGTGGAGCATGGACCCCACGCTGCAGCCCCCGTGGCTGCTGTGGTTGAGGCTGTTGTTAAGGCTGCTATTGTTGTTGTTGTGGAGGGCGAAGTGGGACGGGGCAGGTCCTCCGGCGAAGTTGCGGGGCATGGCCGCGGCGAGGTGATGGGTGTCCGACACGAGCCGTCCCAGAGACTTGAGGGGGTGCTGCTGGTGGTGGGGGTGCAGCAGGCTGTTGGGGCCCGTGAAGATGTCCTGGATCATGTAGTGGGGCCCCGGGTAGAAGAGGGGGTCTGCCTTCAGCAGGTGGGCGGGGGGGAAGCCCTTGGCGGGGAGGCTCAGAGACACTGACATCTCGGTCCGGGGACGGGGCACGGAAGGACTTCTCTATTGTGGCTGGATGGAAAACAAAGGCGAGGTCAAATAATGTCAATAAATTAGACTCAAACTCAAGTTAAATTATATGTTAGAAAAATTTAGTAATTCAAGATAAACAGCCTATAGACAGACCGATTTTAGATTTTAAGATATTAGAGCTATTTCAGAGTTACATTTAAGTGACAATCAGTTGCATATTAAAATAAATCGTTGATGCTATTATGGGGCCTATTTTGTGTTTGGCTTTTAAAACGTCCCGGAGGGACAAGCGTTATTTAAATGACCCCAAATGGTGAACCTGCTAACGAAGACTCGGGCGGTGGACAGCGGTGCAGAATTTCCAGTTGACAAAACAGAGATGAGATCTCCGTCAATAACTTTAAACGAGGGGGCATCATAACGGCCCGTCAACAGGGGGGATTGCTGGTCCGAAACCAGGCGGACCGAGGGCTAAGGGGGGCCGAGCAGGGGTCGTGACTGCTTAATTAAGGTACACCGGGTCATTGCCTAAAGGTCAACCTTAATGAAGCTTAACGCTTTATAGACTAGGCAAGAGCCAATTGGGAAATAATTCGATGAAAGAGCGTTGACATTAGTTGAATGTAACCCAAGGTAATTAATATATTGTTATAATTACATAGGTCTAGCCTATATATAGCCTATTTAAAAATAAATAAAACGAATTTTCTTTTAATTCCTAAAATAATTAACAATTGAACTTACCTTTTACAATTAAAAACGGCAGGTCTCAGGAAGTCCGTTTCTTCATATCCATAAAAGTGCCAACGGGCGGGGTGTAAAAGCAGAGGTCCCGCGGACTAGAGCCGGTACCAGGAGCTGAGAGGCGGTGGTCCCCCGGACTAGAGCCGGAACCCGGAGCCGAGAGGCGGTGTTCTGGGGCTCCGAGGCCGGAGTTCAGAGGCGGTCTGCTGGGAGGTTATTCTGCTCTCTCGGTCTGTGGTCATCTGAGGGCACGGGAGGCTCACGCTACTGTATACAGTGAGGACGGAGACACTCAACACCCACACCTCTTCTCATTGGTCGAAGCCCCCCCCCCCCCCCCCCCCCCCCCCCTCCGTCCCTTTTCAGCACGCGCCGCGGCGGCCGCCTGTCACTCACTGGTTTGGGATGATCCAACAACTCGTTCGCTATTGTTATTTTTTAATTCATCAAATTCATTAATGTATCCTCCGGAATTGTTGGGATCGAATAATTAATTTCATTTAGTAAAAATAATAATACAAATAAAACTGTATAGCGTATAGGCCTGGATAATGGTCATGGACCTGCAAGTGTAATTTATTCAAATAAAATAAAATAAATAACTATCGATAATGATTTATTTTCACACATCACTAAATTCCAATTAAGACATTTTAACGACCTTCCGTTCCAAGGGTCTGCCTGATGAAATAAAAGAGGCGCAGAAAGCAGGTTTAAATGTTGCAATAACAGAATTCTTTATTTACAAGGCAAATAGCATCAGCGAAGCCATATTAGTTCACAACTTGCATAACTGTGGTTTTAACTTCTCTTGTAGGCCTATGATCTAACTTTTGCATAAAACGCTCACACTAAAAGGTTACACATGTGGATGATGCGGGGGTGTATACTGGGGGTATACTGGGGGGTCTCTGTGACGACGCAGAAAGAAGAAATAAAATAAAATAAAAGTCGGAACCGCGCAACAATAAGCTTCCCGGGAAAAAGTCCATGTTATTCACATATGCCATATTGCTTCAATATCCCCAACACACACTCCTCCTTTCTCTGCGTGCGCATTTCAAAAAAGAAAAAAAAATCCGTGAAATAAAAATTCCTCAAACCAACACAAACAAAAATGAAACTGAGCAAAGAAAAAGAGAACAAGGTATAGTGTGGCCCCGTGCGTCCGGCCCCTCGGGCAGCTGGAGCCCCCGGGGGAACCCCCCTCCAACAGGACCCCCACGCTATACAGTCAGCTTCATAAAGTACACGAACGAGCACGGACGAGATCTAAGGCATTATGCTGGGTTTTTGAGCATTTCAAGGTTCTTGCATTTTCTTTAGCTCTAAGAAATTGGCAGACGATACAAAAAAAGACATTGAAAGATCTTCAAACTGATAGGTAGAGATAATTCGTTTTTTTTGTGTTTTGTTGAATGGGTCAAAAGTCGAGATAATTTTTTTTCCGAAGGGCAACGAAATTGTTTGCTCCTGTCCCTGTTTTACAAATGCTTTAAAAAATGCATTGCTACCACATGGCTTCAAGTCGTTTCAAAATCTGGACAATCTTTGGAAATTTTGCAAAGGGGTGTGATAATGATTCTTTTAAAAACGCTCTAAAATGCTTGATTTTTTTTGTCATCATGGCTGTTATATCTTCAATAACAAAAACAGCATTTTATCAAAAAGTGTTACCTCAATTACAACAAAACAATGTAACACAACTCCGCCCAGGCCCGAGTTAATATCGACCACCGGCTCTGGAGCTGATCTGATACAAAGTTTTAAATCCTGTATTTTGGGAATTCTATATTAACAACCAATAATAATAGTAATCATAAAAGGGTGGGCGATTCGCCTTTCTAAATGCTTCATAAAGCAGTGGAACTGTCAACAAAAACTCCCGAACCAGAAGCGTGATGGCGGTTAAGTCCCTGACGTCAGACGCGTCAGTCCTTCTGTTGGAGGCAATACATTCAGATCGAGTCCCCCTCTCTAAAGTCTGACTGGACCTGGGAAGTGACATCATTCATTTCGTTGAACCCGTTATCAGCGGTCGGAAACACAAGTCCAATATGTATTCCTGCAACATGGAAAAAAACTAAATCCTAAACCTAAAATAAAAAGGGAAAAACCCATTGAATTCCCAAATCCATTTGAAAGGTGTGAGTTATTTGGCTTGCTCCAAGTCATTCCTGGGATAAAGTAGTTCATATCAAAAGTGTGTGTGAGAGAGTGGCGTGGATGTGTTTTTTTTGGGAATATGTATTTTCTTCTGAGGTTAGTTATGAATTTGCTTACGATCTCATGAATAGAGGCCGAACTGAACCCCTCCCTAAGGATTAAGGATGGCATGTCTGGTTGAATACTTTGATAGTAACTGCCTGAGGTCATAAATATGGCTAAGTGTCTGTCAGAACAGGTTCTGTTCCCCGTGCAGCCTTAACTCTGCCCTCGATCGGCCTGAGAGAGAGAGAGAGAGAGAGAGAGACAGAGACAGAGAGAGACAGAGAGAGAGACAGAGAGAGACAGAGAGAGAGAGAGAGAGAGAATAGCCCCCCCCCCCCCCCCCTCTCCCAAGCCAATGCTGCATAATCGCAATAGGAATCAGGCCAGGTGTCTGATGTCTAACTTGGTACAAACTGCAATAAAAATCATGTTTTTTTTTTTAATACTGCATCCAAATAAGGAGGAAAATAAAGAAAGAAAATAATGTCTTTCTTCCGGAAACTGTACAAAAATTACAAAACCAACAAAAAAAGGGAGGAAAAAGGAAAGGAAGAACCCAGAGGATCCTCCAGTAATCGTTATTGCTTGTTTACGTCACACCAGTACAGTTTAGCAGCTTGTATGAAGCGTTCTTTTTTTTAAACTCCAGACAACATAGAAAGCACACTTCTGTTTGTATTTCTGTCTTATTGGATGGCGTGGTGCGTCTCCTGTTCCAGGTTGGGTGTGATCGTCCAACGTTGTCTTTATGTGGTGTTCTATGCTAAAGGCAGAGAAGCAAGCGATTATCTGTACACTGTACACACAGCACTCCCCCTCCCCCGATACCCCCCGCCCAGCCCTGAACCTTAAGCCCCGCCCACCGTCCCAGCTTCCCCCCCCCCCCCCCGTCTGCATCGTACCAGGCCGGGGAACCAGGGCCCCCCCCAAAATAAACGGGGGGGGGGGGGGGGGGAATGAATCGTTAATAAAATTAAAACCAATGCTTCCGTCCGCAGTTCTGACCAAACGGGGGGGGGGGGGGGGACTTCGAACCCGATACAAGCGATAAAATAAATAGGAAAGAAAAACAGAACTAAACAACGTCATTATCGGTATTTACACGCTCTGTTCTCCTTCAGAACCACGGGATTTTGACATCTTTTGTTTTTCCTCTGAACTACAAGACCAAAGAAGAATCCATAAACAAGGTTAATAGGAGAGTCTCTTCAAAAAACAGAAAGAACACAACCACCTTCACGGATAAATGATAAAAAAAGTGCTTCTCTCGCACTTTTCACCACCTTAGAAATATCTGTGTTTTTTTTTTACTTATCTCGTCCTACTAGAATAAAGAATCATCTACAATAATTAAAATCTATACAGAAAAATAAAACTTAATTTAATACACTATAAACCTCTGGACTAAAATTAGTCTAATCATACAAATCAATCATTCCACTCACAATCAATTCTTCTGCAGTGTTTCTCTCTCATTCGCCAAAACCATGTCTTCATTCTACATCTTTATTCTCACTCATCGGGGGGGGGGGGGGGGGGGGGGGGGGTGAAATAGAAAGAAATGAGAGCAGAGAAGGCAGATCTGGCTGAGTGTCTCCGACCAGAACAGTTCGTTAGCTTAGCTTAGCGTAACGCCCAGACTGCCATTTCAGAGGAGCATCGCCCTCTGGGGCTGAGAAATACCTGTTGGGGGGGGGGGGGGGGGGGGGTGCAAGAAGAACGACAGGAAGGAGGGAGAAGGAGAAGCAGTAGCAGTAGCAGAAAGAGGAGCCAGAGCGCAGTGTGGGGTACGTTGTCTTTGAGATGAGATTGTAAATGGCCGCTGTCCACTGAGAGAATACATTCATCTGAGCAGGGGAAGCCCCCGCCCCCCCCCCCCCACCGGAGGGCCGCCTACAGTAAGTCACACCAGGGTGAATGCAGTCGGTGAGGGGCGTGGCACGTCCTAGCAGTTCCATAGGCCCCTCCCACCGTGACAAGCCCCTCCTCCTCCGACTCTGCCCCCCCCCCCCACCGCCGGCCGTATCGTCCCGAGGTCACTCCGGTTGCCCGGGGCAACGTGGTAGGCCGAGCGAGGTGGGGGGGTGGCTGAGGTCAGAGGTCAGGGCGGGCGGGGGGGCGGCGGGGGGCTTGGAGTGAGGTCGTTGGAGGCAGACTGATCCGGGGGCCCCGTCGGGCTCCTGGGGTCCCGTAGTTGTGTGGTTGAGGAGGGAGGGGGCCAGGCCAGGGGGGGGGGGCCGGCGGGGGGGTCCAGGGGGCCAATCACAGAGGAGCAGGCGGAACACTCCCCGAGGTCAACAGTACTTCTAGAGAGAGAGACAGACAGACAGACAGACAGACAGACAGACAGCGTGAGAGACAGACAGACAGACAGACAGACACACACACAGCGTGAGAGAAGACAGAGACACAGATTGGTTTTCCATAAGACAGGTGATTCTGGGCGTCCATCCCTGAACATGTGATGGGACTATTACGTCATGGTTCGCCGAACACACCGAGGGGAACGATCCTCCTCCCTCCAGCGCTGTGACGAGCGCCGCTGAAGCCCGTCCGTCTGCAGCGCCTCACTAATGGCCGATGGGTAAATAATTGAAAAATCTAAGTGCCTATATATTTCTATAAGCAAGCGAGGGGACGATATATCAAGTGACAGATATACTGGTAACGTATACAACGGCAGGAGTGCAGGCGATCAAACAACAGCCTCTTGGTTAAATATTCATGGTGTTTAATTGGAGCTAAAAGCTTTGGACGCGCAGACACGGAACACGACGCTGGCCCCTCGGTCCGCTTCAACTCAAACGTTTGAGGGGATTCTTTGATATTAGATTCCTCGCTGGAGAACGCTCGACCACAATATTAACCTCCAGGTCAACATAGTGTGGCACATCGGGGTGTGCGTCCCCTGTTAAGGAACGTGCACGTTATGTACGACGGGCAGTGCCGATGTGCACATTCTGTGTTTGAGAAGGTACATCGCCGGTCGCCGCTTCAGCGGTGGAGAACATTCAGAACGCTGGGCGACGACGACGGTACGTACCCCTCGCAGAACCAAACACTACTGGTGGAACCGGCCCTGAAACGAACCACAAACAACAGCGTGGCAAGAACGCACGTATGGATGATTAGAGAGACGTACAGCCCACCGGGTACTGTCCATAAACCAACCGGCTGCGTTCTGAAGGGCCCTCCCCGCCCTCGCCCCCTCGCCCTCTCGCCCCCTCGACCCACGCTCCGGGTTCATGGCCAACTCCGCGGGTCGGGAAAGTGACGCGCTAATGAGAGTAAATTATTCAGCAGCAGGCCTGGGGGATAAGTGCAGACACTAATGTTCCTACGAGGAGGACCAGGCTGTGCGGAGCTCCCAAGACGGACCGCTGAGCCCCGGCACAAACAGAGTGGACCCCAGGTTCACTGAGTGGACGCAGAGGGGCCCTCAGGCTGAACACTGGTTATCTGGTTTAACCACTCCACACGAAGGCCCTGACTAGGCAGGTTAAAGGCAGCATGGCCGTTCGTTGTCCCAGGCGGGGGCTTCACGGTGTGGCCCAGGCGGGGGCTTCACGGTGTGGCCCGCTGGGGTCCCAGGCGGGGGCTTCACGGTGTGGCCCAGGCGGGGGCTTCACGGTGTGGCCCGCTGGGGTCCCAGGCGGGGGCTTCACGGTGTGGCCCGCTGGGGTCCCAGGCGGGGGCTTCACGGTGTGGCCCGCTGGGGTCTATTTGGTGGAACCTGAGAGCAGCACTCAGGTCTGACCTCTGGGTCCTAAACCCGCATGTCAAGGTCAGCGGCGGTCCAGGCCGGGCTGAGCGGGAGCAGAAACACCAGGGGGAACATCGGCCTCACTGAACCACGGGGACTCACACTGAGAGGGCGCCGTACCGGTCTCCTTTAACAGCGTCAGTCAGAAGAGTGAACAGAGCCCGTTGGCCTCACCGGGGTGCCCCGTTCAGACACGCCCCTCACCCCAGATGTTACGCAGCGAAACACACAGATAGGCCCCCCGGGTGTGTGTGTGTGTGAGGTGTGTGAGGTGTGTGTGTACCTGCTCCGGCCCCATGGAGGGGATCCCCGTTGGGGGCCCCGAGGCCATGGGCGTGGCGCCCATCTGGCCCATGCTGCTGGTGGGGCCCATGTTGGTCGCCATGGAGACGCTGTTGAGGCCGTTGCTGCTGTACAGGCTGCCGTTGCTCTGCTGGCTGAACTGGGGCGAGGCCTGCTGCTGCTGGGGGGGCTGCTGCTGCTGGGAGAACATGCTGGGGGCGAGAGAGAGAGAATTATAGATAAATACTAGGGCTGTAACGATACGCGTATCAAACCGAAAATCGCGATACTCAAAGCCACGAAACTGTCTCGCGGTGTGAGAAGGCAGAAGCGCGATACGCCCTTTCTAACTCTGCGGTCAAATTGTCCGATTGAAATTTGCTAATAATTTGTCTAGATAATAGTCTGCTGACAGCGCCCCCTCCTATCGATGCCGTAAGTATGCGACTGCAATCCTCCGTGGCTACGGAGGATCGCATTTCTCCACAGCCGTCGAAGTGCTCATATGCGATATGAACGACATTTATCCAGAGGGGGCCTGTGTGATCCTGTCTCTAGTGTTTTGTGTGATTTGACTGGCAGTTTGTCTGCTTATAGGTCGGAATGAAGCAGCCACCGATTATTGACAGGATGGGTACTTTATTCTACCGGACTCGTTCGCTTCTTCACTAGACACACGCGCTACCGCTCGCTCTCCTCGCTCGTCCACTCACTCGCTGACGTCACTCACACACGCATACGCACATTGCCATTCTGGCGCACACACATATGCTACTCGTAACGCCTCGTTATTGCGACGTTCATGACCTTCAGGTTTTTCTCCATCTATTGAAAGTTAGGCTATTAAACATGTTGCATTCTATACGGCCTGATTATGTCATTATTTAAGCTACATAGCCTAATAAGTAGTGCTAATAAGGATATTTGACTAAACCAACCAAACAGTTGAAAAAAGCATCCTCCCACACGTTATTTCTTTATTCATTTAGCTATACTTTAATAGTATTCTTTCTGTTCAAATCTGTTCAGTGTTCCAAATTATTTGTTATTAAATGTTACATTAAGTTAATTGGTATATAAGTGTTGTTTAAATAAAATGCTTTTTAAATTTCAAAAAATCGTGGGATGTATCGAACCGTGGGTCAAAAATCGTGATACAAACCGAATCGTGAGTTTGTGTATCGTTACAGCCCTAATAAATACATACCTAGACACACACAAAATGAGAGAGACACAATTCAGGGATTCCCACCACTATCCTCGGGTCGGGCCGGGCCTTTGATCGAGCGTTTTTATTTTATCATTGGCCTAATCTGAGAAGAAATCGATGCCATAAACAGAAATATAATAGGCCTTTATTACACAGGTCTTCTCAATGCCGTGGAACGCTCCGTTCATTTTGGTAGTAGTCCGGTGACTTGTTAACCCCAGAGTCTTCTGTTGCTAAGCGACGTCACCGTCTTTGCGGACAATTTATAATTATTGCTCTGCTGATCAACACTACGAATGCTGGTAACGAATAAATTGTAAAAAGGCACACCATGTGAAGTTATTTTTTTAGTTTTGGCAAGTAGCCGTGTGATAAGCGGGATAATGTGTAGAACGTCGCCGGTCATTATCGAAAATAAGCCCCTTCAGGGCGAAGCAAGACGCCTCCGCTGTGTCCTGTGCGCCGTGTCCTGTCTGGCCGGGCTCGGACAGAACGTGCTCCGTTCTAGTGACCACGGCGCCGTCCTAGTGACCACGGCGGAGCGGCGTCGTCATGGTGACCACGGCGCCGTCCTAGTGACCACGGCGGAGCGGCGTCGTCATGGTGACCACGGCGGCGTCCTAGTGACCACGGCGTCGTCCTAGTGACCACGGCGCCGTCCTAGTGACCACGGCGGAGCGGCGTCGTCATGGTGACCACGGCGGCGTCCTAGTGACCACGGCGCCGTCCTAGTGACCACGGCGGAGCGGCGTCGTCATGGTGACCACGGCGGCGTCCTAGTGACCACGGCGGAGCGGCGTCGTCCTAGTGACCACGGCGGAGCGGCGTCGTCCTAGTGACCACGGCGGAGCGGCGTCGTCATGGTGACCACGGCGGAGCGGCAGCCGCTGAGCCCACCTGCTGCCCGCCATGTTGCCCTGCGGCCAGCCGTTCATGTCGGGGGAGCCCTGGAAGGCGGCGCCGGCCTGGCCCTGCTGCATCATGGGAGACTGGGCGTGGCTCATGCGGGGCGAGAGCATGGGGCTCTGGGCCGCCCCGGGACCGCCGAACCCCCCGTCCGCCTGCTGGCTCATACCTGCGGCCGGAGGAAAAAACAAACGCACCCGTTTACAACGTCCTGGAGCGCTACGCCGCCACGCGGACATCAACACATCAGAGGCACCACGCACACACACACACACACACACACGCATGAGCACATGCCACGGGGGGGGGAGGCCTCCAGGAGGGGTTAGTAGGAGGAGGGAGGGGGGGGGGCGGGTTAATAACGGCAAGCAGCAACGGAACGGTGTCTCCATGCATGTTAAGGTGGGGGGGGGGGGGGGACAGAGAGGGAGGGGGAGGGAGAAAGAGAGAGAGAGAGAGAGAGAGAGAGAGAGAGAGAGAGAGAGAGAGAGAGAGAGAGAGAGAGATAGGGAGGGAGAGATAGGGAGGGAGGGAGGGAGGGAGAGAGAGGGGGAGAGAGGGAGGGAGAGAGAGAGAGAGAGAGAGAGAGGGAGAGAGGGAGGGAGGGAGAGAGAGAGAGAGAGGGAGAGAGGGAGGGAGGGAGAGAGGGAGAGGGGAGAGAGGGAGAGAGGGAGAGATAGGGAGAGAGGGAGGGAGAGGGGAGAGGGGGAGAGAGGGAGGGAGGCGTGGGTAGAGTGGGAGACGGGGCCCTCTAGTGGCGGCTGGGGGAACTGTCTGTCAGGGTGATCTCTATCAGATTAGTGGACTGAGGGATCAATCCCAACACATGGTGCCCACCCCAGTGGGACGGTATTATGGCGCCGCGTTATCCGATTATCCCCGATTACACAGCCCCTGTCGAAGGGGGGGGGGCCTTTGTGAGGGAGGCTGCTGCTGGAGGAGATCCCCATCATAGCGCAGGGGAGGCCCAGTAGGAGCCTCTCCCCTCCAACAGAGGGAGAGGAGCCTGCTCTGGGACAGGGCGCTGGCGCCCACTAGTGGCCAAGAGTGGAAGGGCAGCGATCAGCTCCTACGGTCTGAAGGGCTTCAGGGTTGGATTGTGTTGAATCGGGCGTTACTGTGATTGGACCGAATCAGGGGGCTAGAGGAGTGTCTTCTGATGGGCCGGATGACGCCTAGGCTTCTACTAAACACAAAAGCACATGATGCTGTGTGACTGGGGACACAGACCGACCAATGACCCGCCAACATACACTCTCACTCACACACACACACACACACGGGTAGGGGAGGGAGGGGGGAGGGGGGAGGCGGAGGTGGGGGGTGGGGGGGCAGTACCTGAGTTGGGGAACTGAAAGGCACTGTGCTGCATTTGGGGGGTGAGTACCGCCCCGTACTGTCCGCCCATCATCATCTGGGAGGAGGAGGAGGAGGAAGAGGAGGAGGAGCCATGCATGTGGAGCTGGGGGTTGGGGGGGAGAGAGGGCAGGCCGGGCGAGAGAGGGGAGGAGAAGGGGCTGGTGGGGGGGGGCGGAGAGGCCAGGCCTGTACTGGTACCGTAGCTGGGCGGGTAGGGGAACTGCTGGGGGTTGCCCTGGGGGATCCGGGGGTTGCCCATGCCCCCGGCCGCGGCGGCAGCGGCGGCGTTGGCGGCCATGTTGGGCGGCAGGCTAAGGCCCTGTGCGCGCATGGCGATGCTGCGCTGCTGCTGCACCTGCTGCGCCTGCTGCACCTGCCGCTGCCGCAGGTGGTTGCTGAGCAACTCCCGCTGCCGCTGGGCCAACATCTGGGCGTTGATGGTCCCCTGGAAGGAGGGAGGAGGGGTTAGGACACAGACTGTAGCTCTATAGAGCAGCCGGTAGCTCTATAGAGCAGACGGTAGGTCTATAGAGTAGACGGTAGGTCTGTAGAGCTACCGTCTGCTCTATAGAGCAGAGTGTAGCTCTATAGAGCAGACTGTAGCTCTATAGAGCAGACGGTAGCTCTATAGACCTACCTTCTGCTCTATAGAGCAGAAGGTAGGTCTATAGAGCAGACGGTAGGTCTATAGAGCAGACGGTAGGTCTACAGACCTACCGTCTACTCTATAGACCTACCGTCTGCTCTATAGACCTACCGTCTGCTCTATAGAGCAGAGTGTTGCTCTATAGAGCAGACTGTAGCTCTATAGAGCAGACTGTAGCTCTATAGAGCAGCCGGTAGCTCTATAGAGCAGACGGTAGGTCTATAGAGTAGACGGTAGGTCTGTAGAGCTACCGTCTGCTCTATAGAGCAGAGTGTAGCTCTATAGAGAAGACGGTAGCTCTATAGAGCAGACGGTAGCTCTATAGACCTACCGTCTGCTCTATAGAGCAGAGTGTAGCTCTATAGAGAAGACGGTAGCTCTATAGAGCAGACGGTAGTTCTGTAGAGTAGACGGTAGGTCTGTAGAGCAGACTGTAGCTCTATAGAGCAGACGGTAGCTCTATAGACCAACCTTCTGCTCTATAGAGCAGACGGTAGGTCTATAGAGCAGACGGTAGGTCTATAGAGCAGACGGTAGGTCTGTAGAGCAGACAGTAGCTCTATAGAGCAGACGGTAGGTCTGTAGAGCAGACGGTAGGTCTGTAGAGCAGACGGTAGCTTTACAGAGTAGACGTAGCTCTACAGAGTAGACTGTAGGTCTACAGAGCAGACTGTAGCTCTACAGAGCAGACTGTAGTTCTGTAGAGTAGACGGTAGGTCTGTAGAGCAGACTGTAGCTCTATAGAGCAGACGGTAGCTCTATAGACCTACCTTCTCCTCTATAGAGCAGACGGTAGGTCTATAGAGCAGACGGTAGGTCTGTAGAGCAGACGGTAGGTCTGTAGAGCAGACGGTAGCTCTACAGAGCAGACGGTAGCTCTACAGAGCAGACGGTAGGTCTACAGAGCAGACGGTAGCTCTACAGAGCAGACGGTAGCTCTACAGAGCAGACGGTAGCTCTACAGAGCAGACGGTAGCTCTACAGAGCAGACGGTAGGTCTATAGAGCAGACGGTAGCTCTACAGAGCAGACTGTAGCTCTATAGAGCGTCTACCTTCTCCTTAATGACGCCTGTCATTCACTCTTGGTTATATTGGATAAAATCACCTGCTAAATGCTAAATGAACATTGAACAGTCCAAGGGTGTTTCATTGATTAATGGGCCTCTTGCCAGAGTGGAGGTCGTGCACTAGACCAAAACAAGATGGCTGTCAGGCCCATTCCCGCGCCTGTCCCTTAAGGCAGAGCGGGATGGAAAAACGTCTATTCTCACGATCCTTGATACGTCTTAAAGTTGTGTTCCTTTCTCTCACCCGTTTCAGACCTCATAGTTGTTCAATTGAAGGGCACATGATACAAAACCATTCAAACACAATAAACGACAATATTTTATTATTGCCCAGCCCTAGTCTATCTCAATTAAACCAAATCAAATAAACTTTACTATCCAAATGGGGGATGGACTGGAACACATAACATACATACATTTATACATTATATAGGATCCATGACTACACTGCCTTGTTCTTAGACCCGAAAAACACGATGAAGATAAAAGCTGAACCAGTGGGGAGGGTCACAAGGAGAGAATCTGATTGGTGGAGATCAGATAGTGGTTCTCTCTGGGGCAGGCAGCGCTGCTCCAAGTATGCTGTTCACGCTTCGACTTAATGCAAGGCCTCGCCTGACGCTTCGGAACACCAAATAACGTGCATTCTACATGTACCTTATTCTTTTATGATCGACACATTGATAAACAATCCTATAATGTGACCTTAAACGTGGATGAACCAAGAGGAGCAGTAACTGGTCTGGGAGGAGCGGCTCACTGGGATACCTAGCCGCATGTGAGCGGTCTGACCAGAGGCGACAGGGGGGGGGGTAACGCACCTGGTTGGGAGCGCTGGCTCTGAGAGGTAGGTTGACGTTGGACACGCCGCTCATCTGATTCATCATCGGTTGGCGGTTCTGTTAGGGAGCAGACAGAGGACACAGGTTAGAAGTTCTTCTCTAAGTCAGAGCAGCGTTGGGATCGTTTCTGTCCAGCCCCGGCCTATCGAATGGAATACGGCAAATATTGTTCAACAAAACCTTGATTGACAATGACGTGCTGAGCTGTGAGGGCACGTAGTGTTCCACTCCCAACCCAAAGCTACTGGGTTCAATCCCCAGTGACCGCAGCCAGCCTCGCTTTATAGAGCAAGACGTCTACCAGCTCCTTAATGACATGCATCTAGTTCACTACAAGTAACACTGGAGCACAGCGCCTGCTAAATGACTTAATGTTGAGGGTCCCAGGATTGGGTGTCACGGCAACAATAAAGAAATCTGTAATATACAGAAAATGGTGAGAAACAATGAAGACACGACTGCTCAGTTCGTCATCCAAGTTGCGTCGCTATACAAATTCACAAATAAGATAAACATTTCTGTGAGTGTCTCTTGTTCAGTCTTCAACTGTTTAAGTGCATCAAATATTAACTACATCGTACATCCTATTCTAATTCACATTCATGTTATAGCTTGTGTACATTCAATATTCTCCATTAGTCCACTTAACTCTACTTGAGCAACGTACTCATTTACATTCACCTGTTTAAGTGAGTTAAAGCATCAATAATAATAATATACATTTAGACATTTACATTTAGGGCATTTAGCAGACATTTTTATCCAAAGCGACTTACAATAAGTACATTTGTCATAAGAAGTGCATCAATATATCGCTGTCGGTACAGAAAGGATGTTCATAGAACCAAGTGCAAGTACAACAATCGCTAGGCTAACCAATTCCCCGTGTTACAGCAATGATAGCAGCTACTGCAGTTGCTACACAGTTAAGTGCTATAGTACAATACAATACAACACAATACAATACAATACAGTGTACAATGGTGGCCAGAAGGGGGAGGGTGGCTATGCAGTGTCGAGGTGGACTCTGAACAGGTGAGTCTTGAGTCCTTTTCGGAAGATAGTGAGCGACTCTGCGGTCCTGAGAGCGGCAGGGAGCTCGTTCCACCACTGAGGTCCCAGAACCGAGAAAAGTTGTGACTTTGCCGAGCGGCCTTTGCTAGCTGTTAGCGATGGCGGTACCAGACGTCCAGCTGAGGTAGTTGAGCGGAGGGATCGAGCTGGGGGGTGTGGTTTAGCAATGCTTGGAGGTAGGCAGGGGCAGTTCCATCGACTGCCTTGTATGCCAGTACCATCGTCTTAAATTTGATGCGAGCTACGACAGGGAGCCAGTGGAGGTCCCGGAAGAGGGGAGTCACATGGGAGAACTTCGGTAGGTTGAACACGAGGCGCGCTACCGCATTCTGGATGCGCTGCAAAGGTTTAATCGCAGAGGCAGGAAGTCCAATATAGTGCAATAAACATCATTAATCCACTGTACTTGAATGCAACATGTAGTTGGCAATTATTCTAGATTCACACACAATTAAATAAAACCAAAGTATTACTCAGAGAAAGCTAAACGTTTTCAATACAAAGTAAACCAAGTTGTGACTCTGGATGTAACAGTAACATTTTTATCTTTAAACCGTATGCATTAATATAAACATTCTTTCAAGCTTGTAAATCTGTAACCATGAACCTTTAACATTTACTCATATTCCCATTTGAACTGTAGTGTACAGGAGACCACAAATAAAACTAACATTGTGCAAAGTGCTGACAAAAACCCTTAAATTGCGCGAAAAATAAACCTACAAACGGCGGGACCTGCCGTTTCTCGCCATTCCGGTATTTACCCTTTTAAAGTCTCGCTAGTTCGCTAGAAACACAACAAAACATGACCCGAACTTCTTCATCAGTTATACATATAAAGCAAGGCTTTAGAAGGTTGACATTTTTATAGTTTGAATCAACTACTGACCTGTAATATACAGAAAATGGTGAGAAACAATGAAGACTCGACTGCTCAGTTCGTCAACCAAGTTGCGTCTGACGCCCCTCGTGCCCACTGCACCGTCAATCAAAGGACTCAGAAGGCGTGGCTGACGAATGGGGGAGGTTTCCAGGGTCGTCAGAGCCCGAGTAGTGTCACAGTGCTTAAATTTGCATACGTGATCTGATTGAATGACGGATCCGTCGCTGCCGGAAAAGTTGAAAAATGTTCAACTTTTTGACGGAGCCTTCAGCGCACGTATCCACAATGCATTCCGCATCCGTCCCCATTCAAAGTCAATGGGGATCAGTCAACGGACGGAGGTAGTGGGCACGACCCTACATGCCCACTACCTCCGTCAGTCAACGGACGTGGGAAGGCGTGGCTGACTGATGGGGGAGTAGTCTTTGCAGAGGCATCCGTCAGCCAATCAAATCGCTTTTGCCGGGTTCTTCCCGCTTCTTCCTGCTTGTTGCGAGGCAAGATTGCCCGATTTCCCCGAGTCGCGTCACAGTGCTTAAATTTGCATACGTGATCTGATTGGATGACGGATCCGTCGCTGCCGAAAAAGTTGAAAAATGTTCAACTTCTTGACGGAGCCGAAGGCTCCAACGGAACGGACGGATCCACAATGCATTGCGCGTCCGTCCCCATTCAAAGTCAATGGGGATTAGTCAACGGACGGAGGTAGTGGGCACGGCGCGTGAGGACGCGGGCGGAAGTGCTCCCATCTGACGACAACCCGGAACGCAACTGATTAAGTGTCAACAGTTCCACCTGGGTGCTGCTTAGATTTGAAGTTCCTCTCAACACTAATTATGAGGAATAAATGAATGTACTGGTCTCATACATTTATAAAAATCGTTGCAAGCCCATAAATTCAGAGAAAATTACCTTTTGTTAATATAAATAAAAGAATCAGTTTTGAGAGTACCACATTAACATAAAACAGGCTGAGGATTTCTCCTGAATGAATGCCCTCAATGGCCTGCAGGTGGCGCATGGACACACACATCCCCAGCTATTTCTCATAACCTATGGATCCTCTGCCAAAATGTCAAGCCTAAGGCTAATTACACAACTAACATCTGTGTGCACAATCCCATCTCTATTGATCCCCCCCCCTCACCCTTAAGCAGAGTGGTGGCATCCCAGAGCGAGTACACAGGATCAATGGACAACATCGCCTCCAGCTGGGCACAGCCTAGCAAAACCTGCTGCAGATCTCTCTCTCTCTGTGTGTGTGTGTGTGTGTGTGTGTGTGTGTGTGTGTGTGTGTGTGTGTGTGTGTGTGTGTGTGTGTGTGTGTGTGTGTGTGTGTGTGTGTGTGTGTGTTGGTGTGTGTTGGTGTGTGTGTGTGTGTCCGTGAGGGAGTGAGTAGTGAGTGAGTGAGTGGGTGAGTGAGTGGGTGAGTGGGTGAGTGGGTGGGTGGGTGAGTGGGTGGGTGAGTGGGTGGGTGAGTGGGTGAGTGGGTGGGTGGGTGAGTGGGTGGGTGGGTGAGTGGGTGAGTGGGTGAGTGGGTGGGTGGGTGAGTGGGTGAGTGGGTGGGTGAGTGGGTGGGTGGGTGGGTGGGTGAGTGGGTGAGTGGGTGAGTGGGTGGGTGGGTGAGTGGGTGAGTGGGTGGGTGAGTGGGTGAGTGGGTGGGTGGGTGGGTGGGTGGGTGAGTGGGTGAGTGGGTGAGTGGGTGTGTGGGTGGGTGGGTGAGTGGGGGGGTGAGTGGGGGGGTGAGTGGGTGAGTGGGGGGGTGAGTACCTGCTGGGACTGCAGCCGGTGCTGGAGCTGTAGCCTCAGGGTGTTGGGCTGGGGGGGGCCCCCCCCCGCGGGCCTCAGGCCGGGCCGCGTCTGCATCCTCAGCATGGGGTAGCCGGGCCGCGGCCCCATGGGGCCCCCCCCCATGGACCCCCCCATGGGGTGGAAGGACGGCTCCTGCATGGGCGCCCCGGCGTAGCCCCTCTGGCCCATGTGGGGGGGCGGGGCAAACTGCTGCCCGTACATGGGCGGCTTCTGGTCCAGCAGCATGGAGGGGTCCTGCTGGGAGAACTGGTCCTGGTCCACCGCCTGGCCCTGGGGGGGGGGGCACATGGTGAGGTGTATTCTATATAAATGGTACAGTCCAGCTACATGGTGAGGTGCATTCTATATAAATGGTACAGTCCAGCTACATGGTGAGGTGTATTCTATATAAATGGTACAGTCTAACTACATGGTGAGGTGTATTCTATATAAATGGTACAGTCTAACTACATGGTGAGGTGTATTCTATATAAATGGTACAGTCTAACTACATGGTGAGGTGCATTCTATATAAATGGTACAGTCTAACTACATGGTGAGGTGTATTCTATATAAATGGTACAGTCTAACTACATGGTGAGGTGTATTCTATATAAATGGTACAGTCTAACTACATGGTGAGGTGTATTCTATATAAATGGTACAGTCCAGCTACATGGTGAGGTGTATTCTATATAAATGGTACAGTCTAACTACATGGTGAGGTGTATTCTATATAAATGGTACAGTCCAGCTACATGGTGAGGTGTATTGTATATAAATGGTACAGTCTAACTACATGGTGAGGTGTATTCTATATAAATGGTACAGTCCAGCTACATGGTGAGGTGTATTCTATATAAATGGTACAGTCTAACTACATGGTGAGGTGTATTGTATATAAATGGTACAGTCCAGCTACATGGTGAGGTGTATTCTATATAAATGGTACAGTCTAACTACATGGTGAGGTGTATTCTGTATAAATGGTACAGTCTAACTACATGGTGAGGTGTATTCTGTATAAATGGTACAGTCTAACTACATGGTGAGGTGTATTCTATATAAATGGTACAGTCTAACTACATGGTGAGGTGTATTCTATATAAATGGTACAGTCTAACTACATGGTGAGGTGTATTCTGTATAAATGGTACAGTCTAACTACATGGTGAGGTGTATTCTATATAAATGGTACAGTCTAACTACATGGTGAGGTGTATTCTGTATAAATGGTACAGTCTAACTACATGGTGAGGTGTATTCTATATAAATGTTACAGTCTAACTACATGGTGAGGTGTATTCTGTATAAATGGTACAGTCTAACTACATGGTGAGGTGTATTCTATATAAATGGTACAGTCTAACTACATGGTGAGGTGTATTCTATATAAATGGTACAGTCTAACTACATGGTGAAGTGTATTCTGTATAAATGGTACAGTCTAACTACATGGTGAGGTGTATTCTATATAAATGGTACAGTCTAACTACATGGTGAGGTGTATTCTATATAAATGGTACAGTCTAACTACATGGTGAGGTGTATTCTATATAAATGGTACAGTCTAACTACATGGTGAGGTGTATTCTATATAAATGGTACAGTCCAGCTACATGGTGAGGTGCATTCTACATAAATGGTACAGTCTAACTACATGGTGAGGTGTATTCTATATAAATGGTACAGTCTAACGACATGGTGAGGTGTATTCTATATAAATGGTACAGTCTAACTACATGGTGAGGTGTATTCTATATAAATGGTACAGTCTAACTACATGGTGAGGTGTATTCTATATAAATGGTACAGTCTAACTACATGGTGAGGTGTATTCTATATAAATGGTACAGTCTAACTACATGGTGAGGTGTATTCTATATAAATGGTACAGTCTAACTACATGGTGAGGTGTATTGTATATAAATGGTACAGTCTAACTACATGGTGAGGTGTATTCTATATAAATGGTACAGTCTAACTACATGGTGAGGTGTATTGTATATAAATGGTACAGTCTAACTACATGGTGAGGTGTATTCTATATAAATGGTACAGTCTAACTACATGGTGAGGTGTATTCTATATAAATGGTACAGTCCAGCTACATGGTGAGGTGTATTCTATATAAATGGTACAGTCTAACTACATGGTGAGGTGTATTGTATATAAATGGTACAGTCTAACTACATGGTGAGGTGTATTCTATATAAATGGTACAGTCCAGCTACATGGTGAGGTGTATTCTATATAAATGGTACAGTCTAACTACATGGTGAGGTGTATTCTATATAAATGGTACAGTCCAGCTACATGGTGAGGTGTATTCTATATAAATGGTACAGTCTAACTACATGGTGAGGTGTATTCTATATAAATGGTACAGTCTAACTACATGGTGAGGTGTATTCTATAGAAATGGTACAGTCTAACTACATGGTGAGGTGTATTCTGTATAAATGGTACAGTCTAACTACATGGTGAGGTGTATTGTATATAAATGGTACAGTCTAACTACATGGTGAGGTGTATTCTATATAAATGGTACAGTCCAGCTACATGGTGAGGTGTATTCTATATAAATGGTACAGTCTAACTACATGGTGAGGTGTATTCTATATAAATGGTACAGTCCAGCTACATGGTGAGGTGTATTCTATATAAATGGTACAGTCTAACTACATGGTGAGGTGTATTCTATATAAATGGTACAGTCTAACTACATGGTGAGGTGTATTCTATAGAAATGGTACAGTCTAACTACATGGTGAGGTGTATTCTGTATAAATGGTACAGTCTAACTACATGGTGAGGTGTATTCTATATAAATGGTACAGTCTAACTACATGGTGAGGTGTATTCTATATAAATGGTACAGTCCAGCTACATGGTGAGGTGTATTCTATATAAATGGTACAGTCCAGCTACATGGTGAGCTCCATGCTGTTAACATGGGAAGGTGCGCTCTACTGAGGAGACCGGCCCCCTCAGCTGGTCTGGTAGGGGGGGGGGGGGGGCCGGTACTAGAGGGGGTCTGGGGGGGGTCTGGTACTAGAGGGGTGCCGGGGGGTCTGGTAGGGGGGGGGGGGGGGGGGGGGGGGGTCTGGTACTAGAGGGGTGCTGGGGGGGTCTGGTACTAGAGGGGTGCTGGGGGGGCTGGTAGTAGGGGGGGGGGCTGGTAGTAGGGGGGGGGCTGGTAGTAGAGGGGGGGCTGGTAGTAGAGGGGGGGGGGGTCTGGTAGTAGGGGGGGGGGTCTGTTAGTAGAGGGGGGGGGGTCTGTTAGTAGAGGGGGGGGGGGTCTGGTAGTGGGGGGGGGGGGGGGGTCTGGTAGTGGGGGGGGGGTCTGGTAGTGGTGGGGGGGTCTGGTAGTGGTGGGGGGGTCTGGTAGTGGGGGGGGGGTCTGGTAGTGGGGGGGGGGGGGGGGTCTGGTAGTGGGGGGGGGGTCTGGTAGTGGGGGGGGGGGGGGTCTGGTAGTGGTGGGGGGGTCTGGTAGTGGCGGGGGGGTCTGGTAGTGGTGGGGAGGTCTGGTAGTGGGGGGGGGGGGGTCTGGGAGGGGGGGGGTCTGGTAGTGGGGGGGGGGTCTGGTAGTGGTGGGGGGGTCTGGTAGTGGGAGGGGGGGTCTGGTAGGGGGGGGGGTCTGGTAGTGGTGGGGGGGTCTGGTAGTGGGGGGGTCTGGTAGTGGGGGGGGGGGTCTGGTAGTGGTGGGGGGTCTGGTAGTGGGGGGGTCTGGTAGTGGGGGGGGGTCTGGTAGTGGGGGGGGGGGTCTGGTAGTGGTGGGGGGGTCTGGTAGTGGGGGGGTCTGGTAGTGGGGGGGTCTGGTAGTGGGGGGGGGTCTGGTAGTGGTGGGGGGGTCTGGTAGTGGGGGGCGGGGCTGGTAGGGGGGGGGTCTGGTAGTGGGGGGGGGGGTCTGGTAGTGGTGGGGGGGTCTGGTAGTGGGGGGGTCTGGTAGTGGTGGGGGGGTCTGGTAGTGGGGGGGTCTGGTAGTGGGGGGGGGTCTGGTAGTGGTGGGGGGGTCTGGTAGTGGGGGGCGGGGCTGGTAGGGGGGGGGTCTGGTAGTGGGGGGGGGGGTCTGGTAGTGGTGGGGGGGTCTGGTAGTGGGGGGGGGGGTCTGGTAGTGGGGGGGGGGTCTGGTAGTGGTGGGGGGGTCTGGTAGTGGGGGGCGGGGCTGGTAGGGGGGGGGTCTGGTAGTGGTGGGGGGGTCTGGTAGTGGGGGGGGGGTCTGGTAGGGGGGCGGGGCTGGTAGGGGGGGGGTCTCACCTGGCCTACCAGAGCAGGGATCCCCAGGGCGCGGTCGATCTCCTCCAGCCCGTCGAAGTCCTTGAGCACGGTGTAGAGCTGGGACAGCAGCGCGCCCTCGTCCGCCGCCGCCCCGTCCCCGGGGCCCCCGCCGCACAGCTCGTCCTGGGGGCCCGGGTACACCGACCTGGGGGGGGGGGGGGGGCAGGGGGTAAGAGAACGGTGGTACTGCCGTGGTACAGCCAGACGATAGCGCCGCTGCTCTTAGTGAACACAGAGGGTCCAGACTGAGTGGATGACCCCCAGCGTCCTCCACTACACTGCTGAGGGGCGGAGCCAGGAGGAGGAGCCTCCGGTGGGACGGGGGGGCGGCGTCTAGGAGGAGGAGCCTCCGGTGGGACGGGGAGGCGGCGTCTAGGAGGAGGAGCCTCCGGTGGGACGGGGAGGCGGCGTCTAGGAGGAGGAGCCTCCGGTGGGACGGGGAGGCGGCGTCTAGGAGGAGGAGCCCCCGGTGGGACGGGGGGGCGGAGCCCGGAGGAGGAGCCCCCGGTGGGACGGGGGGGCGGCGTCTAGGAGGAGGAGCCCCCGGTGGGACAGGGGGGCGGCGTCTAGGAGGAGGAGCCCCTGGGTCGGGGGGACGTCGTCCCCGTTCTGGGGGGTCAGGGGGGGGCCGTACCTGTTCTGGGGTCGGGGGGGGCCGTACCTGTTCTGGGGGGTCGGGGGGGGGGCCGTACCTGTTCTGGGGGGTCGGGGGGGGGGGGCGTACCTGTTCTGGGGTCGGGGGGGGCCGTACCTGTTCTGGGGTCGGGGGGGGCCGTACCTGTTCTGGGGTCGGGGGGACGGCGTACCTGTTCTGGGGTCGGGGGGGCCGTACCTGTTCTGGGGGGTCGGCCGTACCTGTTCTGGGGGGTCGGGGGGGGGGCGTACCTGTTCTGGGGTCGGGGGGGGCCGTACCTGTTCTGGGGGGTCGGGGGGGGGCCGTACCTGTTCTGGGGGGTCGGGGGGGGCCGTACCTGTTCTGGGGGGTCGGGGGGACGGCGTACCTGTTCTGGGGTCGGGGGGGGCCGTACCTGTTCTGGGGGGTCGGGGGGGGCCGTACCTGTTCTGGGGGGTCGGGGGGGGCCGTACCTGTTCTGGGGGGTCGGGGGGACGGCGTACCTGTTCTGGGGTCGGGGGGGGCCGTACCTGTTCTGGGGGGTCGGGGGGGGCCGTACCTGTTCTGGGGGGTCGGGGGGACGGCCGTACCTGTTCTGGGGGGTCGGGGGGACGGCGTACCTGTTCTGGGGTCGGGGGGGGGGCCGTACCTGTTCTGGTTGACGAAGGCCGTCTGGTCGATGGGCATCATGCTGTCAGGCCACGGAGCCGTCTGATTGGGCGGCGCCTGCTGCTGGGAGAACTGGTGCCCGGCCATGCCGATGTCCATCCCTGGCTGAGCTGCTGGGAGGAGACGAGGGCGGGGTTAGGGTTACCGTGGAAACAGGCCTCCGGGCGCTGCCTGGAGTCAAGGCGTTCCCCCTCGTGTCTAAGATCTCCGTGGACGTCTGAGGAGTGTGATGAGGCAGGCACGGCCAGGGTTAGGCTAACCCTAACCCTGGCTCTGGGTTAGGGTTAGGGTTAGCCTAGTCTGGCTGAACGGAAGTGGACAGCGTCTATTGCCTAGCGTCGGATTTCACCGCTACTCCTCCCCTTCCGGTTGCTGGCATTTCCCCCCGGCACTATTCTGCATGGACACCGCTGCTGCTTCCCGGGCTTAGCCCCGCCCTAGACGATTGTGATTGGTTTAAAGAAATAAAAACAGGCCCAGTTTCCCCACGGATAGACGGCTCGAGGTAGCGTGATTCCAGACCATTCTACTTGCTGTAGTTTGGCCTGGCTTTGCGAGACTAGGGTTAGCCTAACCCTAACCCAGAGCCAGGGTTAGGGTTAGGGTTAGCCTAACCCTAACCCTGGCTCTTGGTTAGGCTAACCCTGGCTCTGGGTTAGGCTAACCCTAACCCTAACCCAGAGCCAGGGTTAGGGTTAGCCTAACCCAGAGCCAGGGTTAGGGTTAGGGTGAGCCTAACCCAGAGCCAGGGTTAGGGTTAGCCTAACCCAGAGCCAGGGTCAGGGTTAGGGTTAGCCTAACCCAGAGCCAGGGTTAGGGTTAGGGTGAGCCTAACCCAGAGCCAGGGTTAGGGTTAGCCTAACCCAGAGCCAGGGTCAGGGTTAGGGTTAGCCTAACCCAGAGCCAGGGTTAGCCTAACCCAGAGCCAGGGTTAGGGTTAGCCTAACCCTAACCCTGGCTCTGGGTTAGGCTAACCCTGGCTCTGGGTTAGGCTAACCCTAACCCTAACCCTGGCTCTGGGTTAGGCTAACCCTAACCCAGAGCCAGGGTTAGGGTTAGGGTGAGCCTAACCCAGAGCAGCTCCAGAGGTTCTGGGCCCCCCTTGGCCAGCAGGGGGTTCCAGATGGAGCTGTGCTTTGAGGCAATAACTCTTAATGATTTTAAAGGCTCAGTTTGTAGCAGTCCCCGTTCAATGTTATCTAGCAGGGGGGGGGGGATCTCCCTGATGGTATCTAGGGGGGGCTCCTCGGGTTCCTTGGTTCCCGAGGAGCCAGCGCCCCCCTCCCTGGCTTGGTGCTCTCACCGTTGGCCATCATGGTGGACTGATGCATCAGCCGGGGCCCCGGCTGGCTGTTGGGCCTCATGGGGGCGGCGCTGGGCCCCAGACGCCCCGCGGCGCCGGGGGGAGGGGCCGACGCAGAGCCAATCCAACCCTCTGGCTGCTGCATGCCCGGCCGCGGACCGCCAGGACCGATGAGCCCTGGACACACACACACACACACACACACACACACACACACACACACACACACACACACACACACACACACACACACACACACACACACACACACACACACACACACGTGTTGAAGGCAGATCATATGCAACGAGCAGCAGAGTGTGTAGGGACTGTGTTGACAGCTGGGGAGCCTTTCTTCCTGGAACAGGAAGTGAGTCACTGGGCCTCGGTTGGCGACAACAGGGGAGAGAATGTGTTTAAATGAGAGGGAAAGATTCAAAACACACGCACACGGAAACACACACACACACACACACGCACACACACACAGTAACCACTTTCTCAGACGTAGTTTCCTCTCATGTGATTGAGAATTGCAGCGTTGACGGTAAACACTGAAACGAAACTCAACAGACAGCGGAGCTATAAAAAGCACCCATGTTATGGCCCGCCCCTTTCCTAACCTCCTCCATCTGCCTCCACCTGCAGCTTCAGGTGGGGGCAGATCCATTCAACAGCTGGAAATGGGTTTGCGTAAGAAGATAGTCATGTTTTCCCATGGTCCAAAACCCCCCACAGCAACAACGAGACGACAGAAACCTTCATCCCCGGGAACACGAGGAAGACGAGGAACAACGACGAGCCCCACCTGCGTTCACCATCCCGGCCGGGCTGCTCAGCATGCCGTGGGTTCCCATCATGCCTTGCTGCTGCTGCTGCTGCTGCTGGATGAGGGTGTAGGGGCTGGTGGCCCTCAGGGGGTACTGCAGCGAGGGGTTCTGGGGGGACATGGACATGTCCAGGGACACACTCCTCATGGGGGCGCCTCGGCCAGGCTGGTTGGGTCGGACGCCACCGAAATCTGTGGGGGACCGAAAAGAGACCCGTTAGCGCGACAGCAGGGGTAAAGGGACCGCAGCGAGGGGACGGAAGCACATCATCAATGAATAGGACAATAAAATAATTAATAAGTTAAGCTTCAGCTTCATCTTTGAGTGGGTATGAATGAGGTTACGAGGCTCCACATATCAGTCATAATGTAGACATAAATGTATTTACGTGCTGGTAAATCTATCTCGGACAAATGATGGCCATAGAAGTTTATATTGTACTCATTTGTTTAATGGATTCCTCTGGCCCAATACAAGTAGGGTGGGGGGGGGGGAGAATAGAGACAATGGCTGCAAAGAATGCCCCTTTCAGAAGCATAGTACTAATATATGCCAGGGAAAAGGAAGAGGTTTCTTAACCTAATGTAGGCTCAAATAAATGAACAAAGAGGCGTGTGCTATTTACTACTATAAATAAATTCATTTATCTTTAAAGAACGAATTCATTTATCCGACTATTTGGATAAAAGCGTCTGCTGTATGCCAAAGGCGACACACATCATGTCATCTGCAGTGAAGCCGCCTTGGTGGGAGCGTGGCCGTGCCCAGCGGACATCAAACCCCTTAACCAGCCGCTAACGCCGTGCTCCAGCCAGGAGGCTCACGGGGTCTGTGTGCTTGTGTGCCTGGGCTATATGTGATGGTGGAGGTGGTGCTGCTGGGGACTCACTCCCTGGGCCCATGCCCGGGCCCATAGGCCGACTCTGCTGCTGTTGATGCTGCTGCTGCTGCTGCTGCTGTTGATGCTGCTGCTGCTGCTGCTGCTGCTGCTGCTGTAGCTGTTGATTCTGCTGCTGCTGCTGATGCTGCTGCTGATGCTGATGCTGCTGCTGCTGCTGCGCTACCCGGGCGGGGTCGCCGCTCTCGGACATCTGCAGGATGTCGTTGATGATGTTCTGCTTGTCCATCGGGCTGGGCAGCGAGACCGGCCGCTGCTCTCCAAACAGGGGCGGGGCGTTCTGCAGGTCATTCAGGATGTCGTCCAGCTCCGAGGACTGAACAACAGAGCCACGAGGAGGACAGGTACAGAGAGAGGAAGAGGATGAAGAGTCAGTAAGGGAGAGAGGAAGGGACGAGGATGGAGCGAGGAGGAGGAGGGGTGAGGAGATGACACTGGTCAGTGTGATCAGAAATAGGTCAGTTTAAGAACAGCACCAGGAGCGAGCGAATGCACGATGAAAGCTCCTCCTCAGCACATACCACAACAATTTATAACGCCCAGCGACCGTACTAAGGTACGGCGACGGCATAGCCCCCCTCTGCTCATTATCAACAGGGTTCTTCTCTGTGGGGGCGGTTCACTAATGATGATGACGACAGCAGCTCCAACTGGACCACTTTACAGTCGGCCGATCTAGGCCAGCCTTCACATCGCCTTAGCTTTATCAAACCTAGGCTGCCCCCCCCCCCCCCCCCCCCCATCCCTGCCACTGGCTTATCGGCCGCCATGGTGACCCGCCACACACACACACACACTCTCAGTCTCTCCCTTCACCCCCCTGTGTGGACACACAGAACACCATCAGGATGGGCCCAACGCCGTTCCTCAATGAACGCTTGGGGTGTCGGAGACGGCTCTGAGGACGTGCACCGCTGGGTGTGTGTGTCGCGTTTGATACGAGAGGGGGGGGCCAAAGGGGGCCGTGATGGCCCCCCCCCCCCCCCCCCCCCCCCCACACACACGGTAAACAACTGTGCTGCTGTTGGGATCGGCCAGGCCAAGGTTACACACACACACAGCGAGGAAAGCTTGGTTAAACTGTTTGTCCAACTGGTGTCCAACACAGAACCCTAGGTCGCCAGTTCTCAGGGTTCGGGGGGTTGGGCGCGCCGTGTTTCCGCTGTAGATCGGTGATCATGAAAGAAAACACACGTCCCCCCCGTAGTCCGGGACGCTGCCATACGCGGCTATACGCTGTATGTCTATTATTATTAATGTGTTTATTATTGTTCATTGTTGTTCCGGTGAGCCGACGCTGGAGGCGTGTCTCTGTGCTGCTCTATGGCTGCCTGCTCTGCGTTGTGTGAAAGGAACCCAAATGCAAATAATGGTCTACACACTGCTGAGACAGCAACATGGATTTAGTGATCACAGCGCTTCAGGGAAAGGGGTGGGGAGAGGAGGGAGAGAGAGAGAGAGAGGGGGGGGGGGGGGCTGAGGGACTTAAGGTAAATAAGTTGTACTGCCTGTGAACCGCCAGCAGGTGGCAGAGCACCAGGGATCCCGACTCCAGCACGACTCCACTGTACAGTAAAGCCTGCGCACTCACTGGAAACACTCCCATTCAAACACACGCACACAGATACACACACACATATATATATATATATATATATATTTATATACCTCCTCTCACACCCTCATGCACGTAAACTACCTCTCGTACGCGCACACCCACACACACAGACACACATGAGATAACCCACATTTAATAAATAATAAAAATGGCTGAAGCATTAAGAGTGTAGCACGCACACAAACACACGTGCAGATAGAGTATGGCTCAATATGAACCACGGGGAGGAGGGACTGAGGGGAAACAGGGAGAGACAATGAGAAAGATAGAGAGAGAAAAGGAGAGGAGGAGCAGAGGAGAAGGTAGGAGAAAAGAGACAGAATGGAAGAGGGAGGGAGGGCGAGCGAGAGAAGCCCTAATGAGGTCAGGAATGATGTAATGCTCCTGTACGCTCTCAGATTGCTCCCTTCCTCCTCTCTCATTTCTTTCTCCTCCCCCCAGCTCATCTGGTCGGTCTCCCTCCAGGGTTAAGTTATAGAAGGGGAGATGTAAAAAAGACAGAGTCAACATGGACTTTTGATAATAAACAGAGCCATGGCACTGACTCAGCCTGTCACTCAGAGACGCCGAGAGAAAACAAGGGAAAGAGATCTGGACGAAAAGAGAGATCTGGACGAAAAGAGCGATCTGGAAGGAGAGAGATCTGAACGGAGAGAGAGATCTGGACGGAGAGAGAGATCTGGACGGAAAGATCGTGAGAGGGAGAGAGAGAATAAACACAACTGCTCTTTTCTGCCTAGAATCATGTTGACCAATTGTGGGCCAGAAATAGCCTCTGACACTGTCATCTCCTCGACAACGGATAACTGTAGTGAGGCGGGGTGTTTGTTAACTACATTTCACGCCACGTCGACTGATGTCGGCGCATGCTTCCCTTGTTTGGGCCGCAAATTCTCCATCTAACGAGAAAATGAGGAAAAAACGTCTCCGTGGAGACACACACACGCACACTGACCACACACAGGAAGAGTTAATGGCGTCCAGGCCAACTGGGTGGATCCACCCTGCTCCTCTCGTGTAGCTTTGCTCCGCCTCCATCAATTATTTAGAGCCCCGACATTAACAGGATAGCATGGGGGGGGGCGGGGGGGCTAAGCACAGGTGGCAAAGAGAGGAGGCGATAGATAAGCAGTGTGTGGTTTTGCTTTGTGGCGCGTCACAGCTCGTCTTATGACCCCGTCATCTGGGGCCTGCACTGTACAGGGGGGGCGCTGGGGAGAGGAACCCACTGGAGGGTACGCTGTGAATGCACCGCGGTCCGGAGCTCATAAGCTCACGCTCCTGGGACCCCCCCCGCCTCGTCTCAGTGGTATCATCTGATCTCTCCCTTGCATTACAGTACATGATCATCAGCGTGATGACGTCATAGCTCCCCCCCCCCCCTTAGGGCCGGACGTGACGCCACCCAGTCCAACGCCGTCCGTCTCTGGGGTACAGCGCGCTTTAACGTGACGCTGCACTTTTTTATCCTCTCGCACGAAACGCTGTGCATGTCGTCTGCGAGCTGGGAAATCTGTTAACGCAACCGTTCTTTAAAGCACTGTGATCCTCCCCCCCCCCCCCCCTTCCCGTTCCACTGGCTCTGCCTTCCTGCTCGGCCGTCGCCATGGCAGCGGAGGGCACATTCAGGAGCATATGGCTCATCACTTTCACTTCGCCTGCCAAGGCTGGCTTCTCCTGTTGGGGAGGGAACCTACACCTGACTCACTTCAGCACCGTACCTCACCCTCCATCACTAATGCTACCACACACACACACACACACACACACACACACACACACACACACACACACACACACACACACACACACACACACACTTCCCAAGGAAGAGAGTGGGGGGAAAAAAGAAACTCAAGCAGTGTGTCGTTCCCACTTTCGACCCCCGCTCACGACGTCCGGGCGACCGTCTGCCGACGGGAGCGGCCTGGCTCCGACGGGAGCGGCCTGGCTCCGACGGGAGCGGCCTGGCTCCGACGGGAGCGGCCTGCCAGATAGACTCCAGATTCTAACACCAGATCCTAACTGGCTCCCTGCCTCCCCTTGTTGCTCGGGGATATTGGGTTACACCAACAACAGCCGCTGCTATTCTGTCCAGCGGTTTCTGTAGTTTTCTCCCTTTGCTCGCCCTCTAACAGGCACCCTCCCTCCCTCCCTCCATCTCCCTGCTCCAGACTCCCCTTCATCCATCCTAGCACCAGGCTGGCCTGAGCCCGGTCCAGGCCCTGGTGAGGGGGGCCACAGCCAGGATCAAACGGCAAGAGAACCACAGGGGGCGCCTCCAAATGCCACAGTTGTTTGAAGCTGGGGCAAGGCTCCCCCCGCCCCCCCAGTCACCCAGCCAGGGAGATGACCAGATGCTGTGTGTGCAACGACTTTTTCTGGGTTACACACACACACACACACACACACACACACACACACACACACACACACACACACACACACACACACACACACACACACACACACACACACACACACACACACACACACACACACACACACACACACACAACTAGAGCAGAACTGAGCAACAAAGTTAGAGGTTTTGCCGCATATCGGACGGCGTCTCTACTGAAGCGTTGGTTTCACACCTCATATCAGACGCATCGTCACGTCAGCGCCCCAACCCGAGCCAATAGGAGCCCTACCCCGGGGACCCACCTGCTCTGCGCGGTCGTAGCCGGCGTCCTGCTTCTCCGTCTTCACCAGCGGGGGCTTCCCGGCCTCCACCTTGATCTCCCCGGGCTCCAGCTTGGCCTTGTCCTTCAGCACCGTGTCGTCCTTGTCCAGCAGGTAGCGCAGCAGCGCGTTGTCCTTCTTCTTGGGGCTCAGGGGCTCCTGCTTGGGGATGAGCTCGGCCCCGGCCCCGGGCCCCTGCGGCTCCCCGGGCTCCTTGCCCGTGGCCTCGGCGGTCAGCTTGGCCAGGTCCACGGGGGAGGTGCTGTTCTGCAGCAGCTGGTGCAGGATCTTGTGTTTCTCCTTCAGGGAGGTGGTGTGGGTGGCCCCGGCCGGGTGGCCCCCGCGGGCCCCGGGCCCCGCCGGGTCCTTGCCGTCGCCGGGGGAGGGGGGCATCTCCAGGGGCTCCGACTTGGTGGTGAGCAGCTGCAGCAGCTTGGTGTGGCCCTTGTTGTCGTGGAGACGGCCGTGGGCGTCGTGGCCCTCGGCCGCCGCGCCCCCCCCGTCCCGCTCCTCCTTGGGCTCGCCCGGCCCCCCGCCGTCGCCCGGGCCCCCCGGCTCCGAGTGGGGGCCGAAGGGCTCGCCCTCGCCCGGCTTGGACGTCACGTGGGGGTTGGGCGGGGCCCCGGCCGGGGAGCCCAGCTTCCTGTCGGGGGAGCCCAGCGTGTGGGCGTGGGGGTGGGCGTGGCTGACCCCGTGGCACTCGCTGAGCGCCTGCAGGGCGGACAGGGAGCTGCTGGTGTAGCTGTTAGCGGGGCCGCTACCTCCGGGCCCCCCGGGGCCCATCCCCACGGGGGAGGGCGAGTGCAGGCCCCCGCCCACGCGGGGGCTGCCGGCGGCCCCGGGGCTGCCCCGGTGCCGGGGCGACAGCATGGAGTTCTGCTGGGGGGGGTGCGGCCCGCCGGCCGGGCTGGGGCTGCCGCGGGACGGGCTGTTCATCCTCCAGCCCGCGCCCTGCTGGGGGGGCTGCATGCCCCCGGTGTGGCTGTGGGGCGGGGGGCAGCCGAAGCGGTAGCTCTGCATGTGGCCCCCCATGGCGGCGGGCTCCCGGGGGCCGGCGGGTCCCGGGGGGGAGAAGGGAGTGCTGTTGCTGCTGACGGTGGTGTCCTGGCCCTGGGGGCCGGAGCCCGGCCCGGAGCCCGGCACGCTGCCCGGGGTGGGCGGCGTCATGGCCGGCGTGGACGAGTTCATGGGCTTGGGGCCCATGCCGGTGGCCGGGCCGCCCGGTCCCATGTCCTGGCCCATCCCGCACACCGTCTGCTCCCTGCGGGGACAAACAACACGGGTCAGCGCCATCCCAACGGTCCCCGCAAACACACCACGGGTCAGCCCCAACCCAACGGTCCCCGCAAACACACCACGGGTCAGCCCCAACCCAACGGTCCCCACAAACACACCACGGGTCAGCCCCATCCCAACGGTCCCCGCAAACACACCACGGGTCAGCCCCATCCCAACAGTCCCCGCAAACACACCACGGGTCAGCCCCAACCCAACGGTCCCCACAAACACACCACGGGTCAGCCCCAACCCAACGGTCCCCACAAACACACCACGGGTCAGCCCCAACCCAACGGTCCCCACAAACACACCACGGGTCAGCCCCAACCCAACGGTCCCCACAAACACACCACGGGTCAGCCCCATCCCAACAGTCCCCGCAAACACACCACGGGTCATCCCCAACCCAACGGTCCCCACAAACACATCACGGGTCAGCCCCAACCCAACGGTCCCCACAAACACACCACGGGTCAGCCCCAACCCAACGGTCCCCACAAACACACCACGGGTCAGCTTCATCCCAACGGTCCCCACAAACACACCACGGGTCAGCCCCAACCCAACGGTCCCCACAAACACACCACGGGTCAGCCCCATCCCAACGGTCCCCACAAACACACCACGGGTCAGCGCCATCCCAACGGTCCCCACAAACACACCGTGGGTCAGCCCCAACCCAACGGTCCCCACAAACACACCATGGGTCAGCCCCAACCCAACGGTCCCCACAAACACACCACGGGTCAGCCCCAACCCAACGGTCCCCACAAGCACACCACAGGTCAGCCCCATCCCAACGGTCCCCACAAACACACCACGGGTCAGCTAGGGCTTGGCCATTCATCGGATGTTGATCGCGATTTCGATGTTAGCGTCAAACGATCACAAAACGAACAATTTAATTTGTGATTTTTAAAAAAGATGTACTTTAGAAAGTATTATAGAAAGTGCACAACAGCTTGATACATATCTTCACATTATTTTAGATTAGATTTTTTATTTTTTTGCATTTTGTGTATTTTTTTTAAGGCGAAATGTCAAAGCGACATGCTGAATAAAAACATCATGTTTTCAAACTCAAAAATAATCGTTTGAATAATCTTGATTTCGATATTGACCAAAACAATCCTGATTATGATCTTTTCCATAATCTAGCAGCCCTAGGTTCAGCCCACAGCCCTCTGCAACCTGGGCCTCACATACAACGACCACAACACCTTACGGGATGAAGCTCTCCTGTTCTGAGGCTCAGACTGTCGACGTCAACGGCAGAAAACCCTGACGGCCGCGTGACACAGAAAACCATCCTCCATCGACTGGCGCTGCAAGAGGCCTCCGTCCTCTCATTCATTCACCATTTAGGGAAACAGCAGGTCCACCCGTGGGAGGCTGTCTGTCTGTCTGTCTGTCTGTCTGTCTGTCTGTCTGTCTGTCTGTCTGTCTGTCTGTCTGTCTGTCTGTCTGTCTGTTAACACAGATGGAGCAAGGAGCCGACTACGGGGATGCCTTCATCCTGTGACCCAGACGAATCAGGCCAAAAGTCAAATTCAAGAATCCCTATCAACACCCTGTTGCTCCCTTTCCATCGTGCACGGTTGTTCATCCACCATCATGTATCTCCCTCCATCTCTCTCAACCTCCTCCCCATCCCTTCATCTCTATCCCGCTCCACCATCTCTTTCGCTTCCTCTCGTGCTGTCTCTCTCCATCTCTCTCCTGCTGTCTCTCTCATGCTGTCTCTCTCATGCTGTCTCTCTCATGCTGTCTCTCTCCATCTCTCTCATGCTGTCTCTCTCCATCTCTCTCATGCTGTCTCTCTCATGCTGTCTCTCTCCATCTCTCTCATGCTGTCTCTCTCCATCTCTCTCATGCTGTCTCTCTCATGCTATCTGTCCATCTCTCTCGTGCTGTCTCTCTCCATCTCTCTCGTGCTGTCTCTCTCCATCTCGCTCCTTCCGTCTCTCTCCATCTCTCTCATGCTGTCTCTCTCCATCTCTCTCATGCTGTCTCTCTCCATCTCTCTCATGCTGTCTCTCTCCATCTCTCTCATGCTGTCTCTCTCGTGCTGTCTCTCTCGATCTCTCTCATGCTGTCTCTCTCCATCTCTCTCGGGCTGTCTCTCTCCATCTCTCTCCTGCTGTCTCTCTCCATCTCTCTCCTGCTGTCTCTCTCCATCTCTCTCATGCTGTCTCTCTCCATCTCTCTCATGCTGTCTCTCTCATGCTGTCTCTCTCCATCTCTCTCATGCTGTCTCTCTCCATCTCTCTCATGCTGTCTCTCTCCATCTCTCTCGTGCTGTCTCTCTCCATCTCTCTCGTGCTGTCTCTCTCCATCTCTCTCATGCTGTCTCTCTCCATCTCTCTCATGCTGTCTCTCTCATGCTGTCTCTCTCCATCTCTCTCATGCTGTCTCTCTCCATCTCTCATGCTGTCTCTCTCCATCTCTCATGCTGTCTCTCTCCTGCTGTCTCTCTCCATCTCTCTCCTGCTGTCTCTCTCCATCTCTCTCCTGCTGTCTCTCTCCATCTCTCTCCTGCTGTCTCTCTCCATCTCTCTCCTGCTGTCTCTCTCCATCTCTCTCCTGCTGTCTCTCTCCATCTCTCTCATGCTGTCTCTCTCATGCTGTCTCTCTCCATCTCTCTCATGCTGTCTCTCTCATGCTGTCTCTCTCCATCTCTCTCATGCTGTCTCTCTCCATCTCTCTCATGCTGTCTCTCTCCATCTCTCTCATGCTGTCTCTCTCCTGCTGTCTCTCTCCTGCTGTCTCTCTCCATCTCTCTCCTGCTGTCTCTCTCCATCTCTCTCCTGCTGTCTCTCTCCATCTCTCTCCTGCTGTCTCTCTCCATCTCTCTCCTGCTGTCTCTCTCCATCTCTCTCCTGCTGTCTCTCTCCATCTCTCTCCTGCTGTCTCTCTCCATCTCTCTCCTGCTGTCTCTCTCCATCTCTCTCAGGGTTAGGGGTAGTACCTCTGGAGGATGTGCGTTGGGACATGTAGAGTTGGGTTAGGGGTAGTACCTCTGGAGGATGTGCGTTGGGACATGTAGAGTTGGGTTAGGGGTAGTACCTTTGGAGGATGTGCAGGGACATGTAGAGTTGGGGCTCGTTGGTGGCAGGCGAGCGGACCAGCTTGCTCTTGGTGTGGGCCGACACGATGGTTCCGTCCGACAGCGAGAAGCGGTAGATGGGGCTGAAGGCCTGCCCGTGGCGGAGCACTGCACACAGACACATCATGAATAATGCCACTTAACACGCCCTCCTAAGGTGGCAGTTAATACATAAAGAGTTTCCATGCCATGTGGATGCCATCTTGCTCGTATGAAACACCTCGTCACAGCAGCAGTGAGTCGGTTCATTTCCTGTTGTTTCACACCGCATGTATTAAGTATCCTTCTCAAATGAACCGTATTAGTCATATAGACATTGACTAATAGCCGCTTAGGGAATCATGCGTGTGTATAATCTGAGGGAGATTACTACCGGATGCTATAAAATAACCATATCATGTTCAATTAAATATTAAATAAATGAAAACTCAACTTCTAAAATAACTACCAAACAAACCAACACGAAGTAGCACAGTTTTATCACTGTGGAGCGGTCAGGGTGGACCCCCACCCCGACAGCCACCGGGGGCGCCGGTCTCTCCCGCTCACCTTCCTGCTGGTGTCTCTTGGCGAAGGACATCTCCCCGTCGTTCTGCAGGTGGAACCTCTGGATGCAGCGGCGCACCAGGTCCTCCCAGCCCGGCTTCATGGAGGCCCTCAGCAGGCTGGTGTCCAGAGAGGTGATCTTACCTACAGAGAGGGTCACACGCACCGCCCAGTGAGACAGGACAGGACCCCCACTACCACACACACACCAGCCCCCCCTGGACCCCCACTACCACACACACACACACCAGCCCCCCCTGGACCCCCACTACCACACACACACACACACCAGCCCCCCAGGACCCCTGGACAGAGTGCAACACACCCTACAACACGGGGCTACCCTACCCCCTCACACCCTACAACACGGGGCTACCCCCCCTCACACCCTACAACACGGGGCTACCCCCCCTCACACCCTACAACACGGGGCTACCCCCCCTCACACACCCTACAACACGGGGCTACCCCCCCTCACACACCCTACAACACGGGGCTACCCCCCCTCACACCCTACAACACGGGGCTACCCCCCCCCTCACACACCCTACAACACGGGGCTACCCCCCCTCACACCCTACAACACGGGGCTACCCCCCCTCACACCCTACAACACGGGGCTACCCCCCCTCACACCCTACAACACGGGGCTACCCCCCCACGGGGCTACCCCCCCACGGGGCTACCCCCCCTCACACCCTACAACACGGGGCTACCCTACCCCCCCTCACACCCTACAACACGGGGCTACCCCCCCTCACACCCTACAACACGGGGCTACCCCCCCACGGGGCTACCCCCCCACGGGGCTACCCTACCCCCTCACACCCTACAACACGGGGCTACCCCCCCTCACACCCTACAACACGGGGCTACCCCCCCTCACACCCTACAACACGGGGCTACCCCCCTCACACCCTACAACACGGGGCTACCCCCCCACGGGGCTACCCCCCCTCACACCCTACAACACGGGGCTACCCTACCCCCTCACACCCTACAACACGGGGCTATCCCCCCACGGGGCTACCCCCCCTCACACCCTACAACACGGGGCTACCCTACCCCCTCACACCCTACAACACGGGGCTACCCCCCCACGGGGCTACCCCCCCGGCCCCCCCCGGCCGGGGCCCCTGAGCTGAGAGAGGGGAGCTCACTGATGTAGGGAACACAACACACGCACACAGGCAGAGGCGCACAAACACGCGCACACACACGCCCGCGAAGGCCTTGTCCTGGCGGCAGTACCAGACGTGGGGGGGGGGGGGTTATGCGTTTAAAGGGCTTGAGTGATTGACATCTTGGGGAACTGACAGCTCCTCGCTGGAGAACAGGGCCCTCCAGTACGAGCCGAGAGCCGCACCGAGGTTGCTTTGGCATACGCATATTGTTCTTTTTTCTTCCCTCGCCAAACTTTATTTGTTTATCCCTAGAAAGACAAACACATGGCGGCGGAGGAGGAGGACCACGCGGCGGAGGGCTTTGGTGTCTTGGGGTCCTGGCCACATGCAGACAAGACTCACAGACCAGACCGCTAGGTGATACCCCGGAGAGGGGGGGGACGGGGGGCATTAGGGAGAGACAGGGGCAATAGAAAGAGGGAGGGAGGGAGAGACAGACAGGGGCTAATAGAAAGAAGGAGGGAGGGAGAGAGGGGGCACTAGAAAGAGAGGGAGGGAGAGAGGGGGCACTAGAAAGAGAGGGAGGGAGAGAGGGGGCACTAGAAAGAGAGGGAGGGAGAGCAAGAGGTGGAAAAGAAAGAAAGAGCGAACGAGACGGAGGGAGAATGAAACAGAGAAAAAGAGCGAGAGACATTTAGAACTCACGAGAGAGAGCGAGGGAGAGGGAGAGAGAGAGAGAGAGAGAGAGAGAGAGAGAGAGAGGGAGAGGGAGAGGGAGAGGGAGAGGGAGAGGGGGAGGGGGAGAGGGAGAGGGAGAGGGAGAGAGAGAGAGAGAGAGAGAGAGAGGGGGAGAGAGAGAGGTGAGGTGATCTGCGGCTGGGGTGAGCTGCTGACGTTGAGACTGGGGCACTGCCACCTCCGGGGGCGGAGCCTCTGGGGGGCACTGCCACCTCCCCCAGAGGCTCCGCCCCCGCAGAGCCCGCCGGGGGCGGAGCCGCTGGGTGGCGTGCTAGAGCACCAGCTAAGGAGTGCGTCTGTCAGACGTTAGGCCACGCCTGGCGTCAAAGGGACTCCCTGTGCGCGATCCGATCTCAGTCCCCCTAACCCTCCTTGTGATTGGTGGCTTCCTGGGCCGAGCCTTGTGATTGGTGGCTTCCTGGGCCGAGCCTTGTGATTGGTGGCTTCCTGGGCCGAGCCTTGTGATTGGTGGGGGCGGCGGGTCGTACCTTGCAGGTCCTGGCGCGTGGTGAAGCTCTCGTGGGTGGGCAGCATGGGCCTCTCCTTCATAGGCACCCGGCGCGCCACGCAGATCAGACACGACTGGAAGTCTGGGGGGGGGGCACAAAGGAGAGGGTGAGAAAATTAAATGAATGTTTTTCCCGGACAGCGTAATGAATCCAGTTTTTAATGAGCATAGAGAACACAATCGGGCACCTTTCATGGAGAGCTATTGCTGGCAGGGGACATGATAGAGAGTGACCTTTAAGGGTGTGTGTGTGTGTGTGTGTGTGTGTGTGTGTGTGTGTGTGTGTGTGTGTGTGTGTGTGTGTGTGTGTGTGTGTGTGTGTGTTTCCTGCTCTGCAAAGCATCTACCATTGATAATGCATCCCCTGGCCAACCGGAACCACATAAAGAAGACTATGGCTCAATCATTCAAACACACATCCAACTTCCTGTGCCAGTAATACCCCCCCCCCCCCTCCAATCTTTCACATGCTGGCAAAGAGACAAATGCCAACACACACACACACACACCTAGGCATGTAAACAAGGCCTCTTGGGTGGTCTGGGCCCACGGAGTGAAAAACAGCATCTCTCCCTCCCTCCCTCCCTCCCTCCCTCCCTCCCTCTCTCCCTCTCTCTCTTCTCTCTCTCTCTCACCCTAACTTTCTCTCTCTCACCCTAACCCTCTCTCTCTCCCCCCTCCCTCTCTCTCCCCCCCCCCCCCCCCCTCTCCTACCCCTGCCAAAGTTACAAGTGATCCTGGCCGGGGCTGCAGCTGTGCTCCATGCCAAGGTACGGCTGGAAGAACAGCTGGCACACAAAGAAAGGAGAAAGAAAGGGAACCGAAAACATCCAACCTGCCCATAGTGGGCCTGGCTGAAGCTCTGCTCCGGGACACTGAGCTATGAAGTGCTAAGCTGCTGGACAAGGTCTCTGAAGGACATGTAGCGGTGGAGGTGAGGTGTGGAGGATGAACGGCATCTCAACATCCTCTATCGTGATGAGCTGCACTCATTCTCAGTCAGGCCGGCCTCTCTAGGGGAGAGAGGGCGGCCCAGGACGCTAACCTGGAGCTGTAGGGTCCATGTGCTCTGGTTATGAAAAGAACAGAGCCATGGCCAACACCTTCCATCAGGACGGGATGAAATATAGAACAATATGCAATAATATATAATAATATACAATAATATATAATAATATACAGACCAGAGCCATGGCCAACACCTTCCATCAGGACGGGATGAAATATAGAACAATATACAATAATATATAATAATATCTAATAATATACAGACCAGAGCCATGGCCAACACCTTCCATCAGGACGGGATGAAATATAGAACAATATACACTAATATATAATAATATACAATAATATATAATAATATACAGACCAGAGCCATGGCCAACACCTTCCATCAGGACGGGATGAAATATAGAACAATATACAATAATATATAATAATATACAATAATATATAATAATATACAGACCAGAGCCATGGCCAACACCTTCCATCAGGACGGGATGAAATATAGAACAATATACACTAATATATAATAATATACAATAATATATAATAATATACAGACCAGAGCCATGGCCAACACCTTCCATCAGGACGGGATGAAATATAGAACAATATACACTAATATATAATAATATACAATAATATATAATAATATACAGACCAGAGCCATGGCCAACACCTTCCATCAGGACGGGATGAAATATAGAACAATATACACTAATATATAATAATATACAATAATATATAATAATATACAGACCAGAGCCATGGCCAACACCTTCCATCAGGACGGGATGAAATATAGAACAATATACACTAATATATAATAATATACAATAATATATTATAATATACAGACCAGAGCCATGGCCAACACCTTGTATAGTGTGTACCGTCGCCCCCCTCCCACCCCAGTGCCCCCCCCCCAGCGTACCGTCGCCCCCCTCCCACCCCAGTCCCCCCCCCAGCGTACCGTCGCCCCCCTCTCCAGTCCCCCCCCCAGCGTACCGTCACCCCCCTCCCACCCCAGTCCCCCCCCAGCGTACCGTCGCCCCCCTCTCCAGTCCCCCCCCCAGCGTACCGTCGCCCCCCTCCCACCCCAGTGCCCCCCCCCAGCGTACCGTCGCCCCCCTCCCACCCCAGTGCCCCCCCCAGCGTACCGTCGCCCCCCTCCCACCCCAGTGCCCCCCCCCCCCCAGCGTACCGTCGCCGTCCTCCTTGATGGACTTGGGCTCCGACACGGCGAAGCACTGCATGGTCTCGTATTTCTGGGGCTGGTGCTCGTGGGGCTCCTCGGGGCCCTCGCTGTGCGGGTTCACCAACATGCGGCAGTTGAAGGTGTGGCTGTTGCGGCGGGACCCGTCGTTGGTCCAGGGGACGCCGTTCACTGAGGGGGGGAGGGGGGAGAGGAGGGGGAGGAGGATTAACTTTAGGGTTTGTGTTTAAAGTGTCCACAGCCCCCCAGCCCAGATGCATCCTGGGGCAAGGTGCCGTAACCCCCCCTCTGCTCTATACTGACATGCCGTTCATTATGATCGGATATTGCTTTGGTGTCTGCTTAATGACTAATTAGTAAAAAAACAACAACACATGATGTCAGCATTAAAGGGGACAATGTGAGCAGGGGGGGGGGGGGGGGGGCTGGGTGAGAGGGTGAGAAGAGAGTGACCAAAGAGTGAGAAGAGGAACAAGAGAGCAGCAGGCTGTGAGGTTCTCCGGGGTTGAGATCAGCTCAGCCCCTCGTTCATCCACCAGGCGCCAAGAGGCCCCCGCCAGCCACCCGACACACGTCCTCTGGGCTGCCCATCACCCCCCCTCACACACGGACACGCACGCCAGCCCCAACACACAGCCACATACACCAGAAACACACAAGACAGACGTCTGCATACACATAGACTCAAGCATGCCCACATTCAGACTCCATAACGCTCACTCCAAAAACACAGACTCAAGCATGTGCATACACACACGATACAGACTCAAGCATGTGCACACACATTCCCACACACTGACACTACAGACTCAAGCATGTGCATACACATTGCCACTACCAAACACACACACGTGACAGCACACTCCCATCACCCTCCATCTGGCTATGATCTCATTGGGTGCATTGATAATCTCCCAGTATCTGGGACACGGGCCCACCAACGGTTTCCAGGGTGCAGCGTTCGGCACGGAACCGCCACCCAGATGGCCACGCACTCAGACCTCAACAGCAGAGAGAGAGAGAGAGAGACATAGACAGAGACAGAGACAGAGAGAGACAGAGCGGAGAGAGACAGAGAGAGAGAGACATAGACAGAGACAGAGACAGAGACAGAGAGAGACAGAGACAGAGAGAGAGAGAGACAGAGACAGAGACAGAGACAGAGAGAGAGAGAGAGAGAGAGAGAGAGACATAGACAGAGACAGAGACAGAGAGAGAGAGAGACAGAGAGAGAGAGAGACAGAGACAGAGAGAGACAGAGACAGAGAGAGACAGAGAAAGAGAGATCTTGGTTTTTGAGGAGGACGCACTGAAATACATTGCAGCCGTCTCTCAACAGCAGCAGTGGACGTTTAAGAGTGAGTGAGTGAGTGAGTGAGTGAGTGAGTGAGTGAGTGAGTGAGTGAGTGAGTGAGTGAGTGAGTGAGTGAGTGAGTGAGTGAGTGAGTGAGTGAGTGAGTGAGTGAGTGAGTGAGTGAGTGAGGGAGTAAAATGAAGTGGATGTTAGGTGGAAGAGGACCAGACCGGTGGAGATGGGAGACACCGGTTATGAGACTAAGGGCTGAGACGTGTAGAGAGAGGGGGGACGAGGGGAGCATAGACCTGATATGTATATACATCTCCCTTCCTTTCGCTCTCTCCCTCTCTCCGTCGAAATTATTTAGACAAATAGAAGGAGAGAAAGAGGGAGGGCAAGAGAGGAAGGAACAGATCACGAGAAGGAGAAACTGAGAGGACGAGAGCCATACAGACAGAGGGATGGAGAGACAAAGATACTTATAAAGACAGGAAGGGAGGGAGAGAGAGAGAGAAGGGGAGAGTAAGAGAGAGATAAATGAATGACAATTAGGAGGAGCGACGACGGCGAGATGATCTATATTGGAAATAAGGTCAGCGGATTGAGAGAACGCGCAGAGGACGAAACGAGAGAGAGAACAGGAAGATGGGAGTCAGTTGGAGAGGTAAATGAGAAACAGAACACACACACGAGAGAGAGAGAGAGAGAGAGAGAAAGAGAGAGAAAGAGAGAGAGAGAGAGAGAGAGAGAGAGAGAGAGAGAGAGAGAGAGAGAGAGAGAGAGAGAGAGAGAGAGAGAGAGAGAGAGAGAGAGAGAGAGAGAGAGAGAGAGACAGAGAGAGAGAGAGAGAGAGAGAGAGAGAGAGAGAGAGAGAGAACAGAGAAGGGCGAGCGACATGACGCTGTGAGGGGGGGGCTGACTGGGGAGAGGATCCTAAAGGAGTTAATTAGCTTAAAACAGGGAGGGGGGCGGGGGGGGGGGGGGGCATTAGAGCTTAATAAGTTTCAGTCGTCAGGGAAGGAAAAAGGACCATTGACAAAAAGAGCGGCCTGTAGGAGCCCCGCAGGACAGCGTGGCCGGCGGCCCCCGTTATGGGGCCCTGGGGGGGGCTGTCGTCTGGTGGGGTGGGGGGGGGGGGGTTAGGGTGGGCTGTGCTGGGGTGGGGTTAGGGTGGGGTGTGGGGTGTGGGGGGGTTTGTGGTGTAGTTTGGGGGGCGAGGGTGGGCTGTGGTGGGGGGGGGTAACACCCCGCCAACACCAGGCGGGTTTCAGCGACATGGCTGTGGTCGGGTGGGGGAGACGGGGGAGACGGGGGAGACGGGGGAGACACCACAGGCAGTAAACTGGGGGAGGATTGTGGAAGGTGGTGTAGGGAGAGAAGGGGGTGTAGGGAGAGGAGGTGGTGTAGGGAGAGAAGGGGGTGTAGGGAGAGAAGGGGGTGTAGGGAGAGGAGGTGGTGTAGGGAGAGGAGGGGGTGTAGGGAGAGAAGGGGGTGTAGGGAGAGGAGGTGGTGTAGGGAGAGGAGGGGGTGTAGGGAGAGAAGGGGGTGTAGGGAGAGGAGGTGGTGTAGGGAGAGGAGGTGGTGTAGGGAGAGGAGGTGGTGTAGGGAGAGGAGGTGGAGGGAGAGGAGGGGGTGTAGGGAGAGGAGGTGGTGTAGGGAGAGAAGGTGGTGTAGGGAGAGGAGGTGGTGTAGGGAGAGGAGGTGGTGTAGGGAGAGGAGGTGGTGTAGGGAGAGGAGGTGGTGTAGGGAGAGGAGGTGGTGTAGGGAGAGGAGGGGGTGTAGGGAGAGGAGGTGGAGGGAGAGGAGGGGGTGTAGGGAGAGGAGGTGGTGTAGGGAGAGGAGGTGGTGGAGGGAGAGGAGGTGGTGTAGGGAGAGGTGGTGAGGGGAGCCAGGGGTATGGGGGGTACTGTAACCAGACCTGGGGTACAGTGTGGCCGTCACTGGGCCTGGTCGAAGGTACCCCACTACTAGTATGATCATTTATACATCATCCTTGTCCCAACACTGTGGGAGTGAAGAGACATCAAGTTGGGGATTGGGATTTAAACAATTAAAACGAAACAAACCCAACCTTTATATTAAGACAAATAAACCGTTTGTGGTTCATCTCTCATCAATCTCCCAACCCCCTTTTTTTCCCACAACCCTCATCATGCAACGAAAGTAACCCCCCCCTAGAGTGACGTCAGACCCCCGCTCAGCAGAACCCACCGGGTCGTCCACGCATCATACTCCAGAGACCCCCCGCCGGTGTTCCCCTGAGAGCCCGGCCAGGGGACCAGAGACCCCCCCCTGGCTGTTCCCCTGAGAGCCCGGCCAGGGGACAAGAGACCCCCCCCTGGTGTTCCCCTGAGAGCCCGGCCAGGAGACCAGAGACCCCCCCCTGGCTGTTCCCCTGCGAGCCCGGCCAGGGGACAAGAGACCCCCCCCTGGCTGTTCCCCTGAGAGCCCGGCCAGGGGACCAGAGACCCCCCCCTGGCTGTGACCTGTTGGGATCTTACCGAGGGACTTGGGCAGCAGGTTCTTGATGAACTCGGCGTGGTCGCCCACGTGCAGCACGCTGTACACGCTGGTGTTCATCAGCTCCTCCTGGTTGTAGCGCAGGTACTGCGTCACGTTCTCCGACACAAACACGATGTTGCCCTCCATGTTCACCACGAAGAAGAAGCCGTCCAGCGCCTGAGGGGAGAGGAGAGACGGTTAATGGGGTCAGCAGCCTCTGGATCATTCTGGTTCTAGAGACTGGGAACCGGTCTGGGAACCGGTCTGGGAACCGGTCTGGGAACCGGTCTGGGTACCGGTCTGGGAACCGGTCTGGGAACCGGTCAGGGAACCGGTCTGGGAACCGGTCAGGGAACCGGTCAGGGAACCGGTCAGGGAACCGGTCTGGGAACCGGTCTGGGTACTGGTCTGGGAACTGGTCTGGGAACTGGTCAGGGCGTGGGCTACTTTCACTCAGGGTTTGTCTTGCATCGGTCAATCCTTCAGGGGAACCCCACTCTAGAGATTGTTTGATTGTTATTCATTCCGTTTTCGTAAAATTGTTCAGGAAGCAGAAAGCCATATATGCGAATATCATGATTTCTCAAAATGTTATAATTAACCTCCTGCTGACAGAATGAGTTTCACAATGGTTGTGAAACTGGCAGAGCGAGGATGGTCCATGTTTGTGGAGGGAAACGGCTGCCAACAAATTAGGAAAGGGGTCTCTTCTCCAGGTTGAAGCAAACCAGGGATCGAACCAAGAGCAGAAGGGTATTGAGTGTGAACATTAACCAGCCAACTTAAATGTTAAGAAATATAAGAAAATAAGAGCTGCATTAAAACAACAGTCCAACATAGCTCTTAGTTCATCTTACAAACTTTTGACCCGACGAAGTTGCAGACATTTATCTGACCTGCAGTCTGTAAAAATAATAATAATTAACACTAGTTCAGCCGTAGAATGTTAAGTCAAACATCTATTAATACCCCCCCCCCCCCCCCCCCCCCGCCCCTAATAAAACAAAAAGAACAGGGGCACTTCCTCAACACAGGCTAACCCAGCGCTGCGCAGATGCTTTCTGTACAGAGGCTAGAGGGGGGGGGCGGAGGTGTCTAATTGAAAGGAAAGAAACACAGCCCCAGGTTAGCCATTAGATGCAAGATGGTGTCAATTAGGCCATGGAATCACCCAGAGCCCCGGGCGGCGGCGCAGCAGCTCTGGCTGCCTGTGAAGCTGGAGCACGGGCGGTGTCAGGAGAGACCGCGCTCTCAACCAATGACACGCCTCCTCGCGCACATCTGCTCGCTGCAGAGCGAGGGGGGAATCAGAGGCTGAGTTACAGATCCAAGGCCACACGCTGGCTGGAATCAGGAGGAACAGCCGCACACACCTGGGAGATCAGCGGGACTCCTGCCGGGCCGATGTGGCGCCTCGAGGTGCGGCTTGTGGAGAGTTTAAATGCTTTTGTTTTGACAACGTCTCAAACCAGAAAGTTGCCGTGTTCAAGGCGCTCGTGGTCTTTTCGTCTATCTTAATGATGATGGTGGGCACATTAACTTCTCCTTGTCAACGGGGGTCTCGAGAGACAATTAAATCTGTACTCTACGTGTAACGGCATTAAGTCGGTGAAAGGATCTGGCTGAATAATCAGACGTGCGTTATTCCTCCACTGCGCAGCGCACAAAATCAATCACATACCGCTAGATATTAAAGTACAGACGAGCAGAACACACACAGACTGGAGCAGATTCAGGTTTCAGATGAACTGCCACGGCCTCAACAACCAGAATAAGCCAGACAGACCTTCGGGGAAAAATACTTGTATCGTTTTCTCTCTGCAACACCAGCCTGGACCCATTGCGACAGGCTGCATTGGTTGTGCAAGTGTACGCTCCCTCTGGTAGGGAGAAGGCCCCGTACCGGACAAGTAGGGCAAACAGAACCAGAGCAAACAGCCACTCTGCCAAACCACGGCTTCCTCCAGACGCTGCTTGCATAACAGCGTGAGCCAATACTTTCTGATCTACAATGCCCTGATTAAATATATAGACACTCAAACCTCACTTGGCATCGCGGGCGAGCGCCTGCACACCCAGTCAGACGAGCAGAAGCCTGCGACGTGTGGAGAGCCTTCCATAGACACAGCAGCAGCCGGAGTCCAGGGAGGCGCCGTCGACTTTATGAACCACACAGAGCCGCTAGCGCAGTGAGGAGCGCAAAGTGATGGGGAGAGGAGCCGTACGAATGTATGCACAGAAGATACTTTACTGTGTCTGTGTGTGCGCGTGTGTGTGTGTGTCCCAGCCTGCCCTGTTCTGTTCTGTTTGGTTTCACTGTTGGTTTTGGAGTTTTTCGGTTTTGTGTCTCTACGGGTATAACTGGCTTCCATAGTGTTTGGTTTTCACACAGAAGCATATATGCAGACCGCAGGGCGGGAACATATTTCTGGGCTGCAACAGCTGATATTAAGTTACCTGAATCCAAGCACCTTAAAGGCTTTCTCCGTCCACACTTGGTCCTTTACCTCTCTTCTGGTGCCCCTTCTCTGCACTGGGCGCCTGGGAGCTGGCTGAAATAATAACCCCTAGGTCACCAGAGAGGGCACACGGGAGTGGGGCAGTGGGGGAGAGAGGACTGTGTGCGGCTGCACTGGTTCCAGACCAGCAGGCCCCCTGGGAGACAGTCCTCCAGCACAAAGGGGAGGGGCCTCTGATCAGTGGTGACGGGGTCCCCTGGCGGAATCCCCCCCGCCCGGTGCCAACCGGCCGCCATGGGATCCCTCACGGGGGATGAGTGGAGGAGAGATTACCCCCAGAGGTACCAACAAGACGCAGCCCAGGGAAGGGAATCCACACCTCTGATTGGCTCCCAGTGCTCGAGAACCTAATTAGTAACAGGACACTTCCTGGTGGAGCCGGGCCGAGGTTTGATGTGCAGGGCACGGGGTGGCGAGACTTCCCCAGCACCCACGGTTCACAGCAGTGACACCCCCGGTGGCCGCGGACTGCATTACACCAACAGACTAGTACTCTAACAGCATGCCAGGCATTCAACAGGCATGTGGTGGCGCTCATGAGACCAACGCAGATCAGCAGAGGCCGGAGCTAACCAGGCTGGGGCTAACCAGACCGGAGCTAACCAGGCCGGAGCTGACCAGGCCGGAGCTGACCAGGCCGGAGCTGACCAGGCCGGAGCAGACCAGGCCGGAGCAGACCAGGCCGGAGCAGACCAGGCCGGGGCTGACCAGGCCGGAGCTAACCAGGCCGGGGCTGACCAGGCCGGAGCTAACCAGGCCGGGGCTAACCAGGCCGGAGCTAACCAGGCCGGGGCTAACCAGGCCGGGGCTAACCAGGCCGGAGCTGACCAGGCCGGACCACCACTGACCACTGGGTGGTCAGTGGTGGTCATTAGAGGCCATAGCTAACCACCGCTGACCAACCAGTGGGCAGTGGGACTTGGGGAAGCGGACCACCCATCAAAGGGTCCAGTGCGCGGCCCTGAGAGGAGGGTCATGGTACATCGGTACGGCACAACATCTTTTGTGATGTTGGCCCGACCTTCAGGTTTTTCTTCCACGCTTTTGACCTTTGGCCCTAAGGCGTCACGTTAAAAGCAAAAGGTGTCGTTGAGTGCGATGTGGAAGTTAAACCCACGGGCTGTTAAACTGATACTGCATCTCTCTGCTGTGAATGGCCACATTCCAGACACATCGAGAATGTCAAAATAGAACCCAAGAAGACGCAGTAGCAGAGACTGAATCGATTGTGCTGCAGAAAACCTGGTGGGTCGGGGGTTGGGGGGGGTTGGGGGGAGTCCAAGGAGGGGTGGGGGCCGGTTGGAGGCCAGGTGGGGGTGGACCTGCATGTTTTCAGGCGTGCTGACTGAGGGAAGCGTGCCGGCCAGGCTATATTTAGCGTGTCGATTTTGTGACGCCAGACCCTCAAAGCTATAAATATTCCATGACAGGACAGAACTGACGGGCGAACAAGAGAGAGGACGGTAGCGGAGAACGGGTGAGAGGAGGGGGAGGGAGAGCTGCTCAATGGGCCGATTCATCCTCACCGCCCGGCTTCCTCTTCCACAAGGAGTGCAGCGCTGATGGCCCGACGCGGGACCACAAGGCCACCGCTCCGCCCGCCGACTGACACCCAGACCACCGCTCCGCCCGCCGACTGACACCCAGACCACCACGCTGACCACAAGGCCACCGCTCCGCCCGCCGACTGACACCCAGACCACCACGCTGACCACAAGGCCACCGCTCTGCCCGCCGACTGACACCCAGACCACCACGCTGACCACAAGGCCACCGCTCCACCCGCCGACTGACACCCAGACCACCGCTCTGCCCGCCGACTGACACCCAGACCACCACGCTGACCACAAGGCCACCGCTCCGCCCGCCGACTGACACCCAGACCACCACGCTGACCACAAGGCCACCGCTCCGCCCGCCGACTGACACCCAGACCACCACGCTGCCAGCGCACGACACAGACCCCCCCACCGGCTACAGCACAGCGATCACCTCCAGCATCATGGGGCCCAGGGGGTGGGGGGGGACTATGGGGGGGTCCAGTGGGGGGGGGGGGGGGGGACTCACCTCCAGCATCATGGGGCCCAGGGGGTGGGGGGGGACTATGGGGGGGTCCAGTGGGGGGGGGGGGGGGGGGGACGACTCACCTCCAGCATCATGGGGCCCAGGGCGTCCTTGTCGATCACGCTCTGGCCCGTTGACGAGACGTCGGCCTTCTGCACCTCCTCTTCATTGGCCGCCGCAGCCTTCTCTGAGAGGGACGGACGAGAGAGGAGGAGTCAGCACGCACACCCACCCACACACCCACCCACACCCACACACACACACACACACACACACACACACACACACACCAGAACGGGAAGCTGGGTCTTGCTTTTTGTTTTAGATTAGATTGCGGTTGCTTCCCTAAACCAAGGCCGCTGGGCTTCAGAACGCTCATCCCCACATTCCACACAACATGATAGAATACGTGTTATTTGGTCATCGCCCTTATCCGCTACATGTTACGGTGCGTTGGTTCATTTCGTAGCATGGAGGCGCCTTGGTGGAATCTACCCACCTACCCAGTGAGCAGCTTGCTGCCCTGTCCTACCAGTCAGGCTAGAAATGAGCTGGAAGGAGTTTGAGCGGATCACCACGGAAAAGAAAGGGCGGAAAGAAAGAGCACGCAGCAACCTGCTTGCTCATTAACTCGAGTAAACAGAGGCAACAACACAGAGGTCGGAGGTCAAACCCGCACAATTCCAACCTCTCATTTAAAGATTCAACTATTTCTTTAAAACCCATTGTGCCAAATCCACACGCAAACCCAAGAACTGCTCCCAGTCATCTGTCCTCCACTCATCCATCATCACCTTAGCGGTCATTACTGAATCCTGTTGCCATGGGATCGAGCTGGGGCATTTCCTGAACAAGTGAGGGGTCAGAGGTCAACGAGTGGGCTAAGAGCACGGCAGCCGCCCACACTGGTTCTACACGGGCCGGGCGGACGACATGTCACTGTGAAAAGAATCTCCATGATGGAACGACTGAGAACGTCCCCGTCCCCCCCCCCCATAAACACACGCTGGCACACACACACACACACACACACACACACACACACACACACAATCCCTCTGGGTGAACAACTTCTGCTTCCAAACTCTGGAGACAACGGTTCTGTGCCTAATGACGGCCAGCGAACACGAAAGGACGCTGTCCTAATTTCCGCTCAGATAAATTGACTCTGCCCCTCATCCAGCCGTACTCACAGCTGGGGAGATGAGCCTGGATACCTCAGCCACAGATATGTGGACCGCTCTTCATGCATCGAAGGAAGAAATGTACTTAAATTACGAATTTATTACTGACGGTAATGTCTATATTTGTGGTTAATGGGTTATTAGTTTACCCTATGGACCATATGGGACTGGGACACACACACACACACACACACACAGGTCTAGCCTGTACCTGCACTAAGCTGCATTGCTCCCTGTGAGTGATTGGGTTAATGGCCGTGCACAGAGCCTTATGTTCTGCACGCAGGCTGCCCTACTTTCAGAGTCGCTGGTGAAACAAGAGGAGGAATGGGAGGGCTCTGTCGGGGGGGCTTGCTTTGGAGAATGAATGGTGGAGGGAGGGGGAAATGGGGAGGGGGGGGGCACATGCATTTGATTGTCGCAGCGCGCCATGGTAAAGAATGACCATGTGGTGAATTCTCCCTTCCTTTCCTGGTGCGTTTGGGTTTCCTTTCCTCTGGATGCAGATCTATTGTAACAACAAGAAAGGGGGAAAAAGCAGCTCTGGGTACCCCTCCCCTGCCGCGCGGCGGTGCGCTAACTAAGCCCCCGACTCCCAGCGATACACATTCATCTCCTTCAGCATTAATGATGTGTGTATCAGCAGGCCCTCTGCCACCCCAGCGGGCTCCAACACACTCACAGCTGCCCTGCCCATAGACCCATCACTCACTGTCGCTCCCTCCCTCCCCCCCATCCCAAAGACCCCCGCATCATGCCAACGCAGCCCCCGAGAACGCGGCGGCAGACTTCCTGCTCTTCCTTGACATACTTCTTCCAGCGAGCGCCATTATCTTCCACAGGCTTGTTACTCTGTGTGTTTCTTCTTCTGACAGGGTATTATTGTTGATCTTCTAACGAGCGCATTGCGAGAAGGAATATAATCAACGTATCAGCGAAGCCCTCCATTATTTAACGACACCCGGGGCTAGCGGTGCCCTCAGCCAATCACGGACCAGCTCTGCCGGAGATGGCAGCTGGCACAGGCCTGCAGTTATAATTGTAAAGGATGGCCACTAAATTCTTGGCTGTTGCCGTATCTTTATGAGCTCTGTAACTATCCATTACTCTCTCTCTGCCAATCTCTCCCCCTCTATCTGCTGAAACCACAACAAGCTGGGAACACAGGACTGGTTTAACGGCTGCCGTGTCCCCTGTACGAACACAACTCCTCCCCCGAGTCCTACGCGTTGGCTCCACGCGGCCGGCATGGCGTCTCCGGCCGAGGGGAGCCGCGCTTCAAGGCCGCCGGGCGCCATATCTCTGTTGGCCCGGGTCCGTAACCTCGCTGATACCTCCTCTCATTCCCTGGTGCACAGCACTGAGGGAGCCTATCAGATTGAAGCGGCGTGTTTACCCCTGCTCTCAGTGGTCGGCGTACACATCAATCACTGCCTTCAGTGGGGGGCGGGCCGAGGGACGCCACTCTCAAGCCTAGCGTGAAAGGGCCGTAGGGGAGGGGGGACAGGAAGGGAGAGCGAGGGAGGGAGCGCAGAGCGAGACAGAACGAGTGAGCGAGAGAGCGCAGAGCGAGAGATAGAGAGAGCGCAGAGCGAGAGCGAGAGCGCAGACGAGAGCCAGAGTGTTTTCTGTGTGATTCTTTTTTTCACATCATCATTGCTCAGCATTGCGTAACCTCTTTGGCGGAGTAAGATACAGAAAGCCGAGCCTGTAAGCCCGATGACTGGTGTGCGCGCGTGTGTGTGTGTGTACCTACAGCTCTGTAGACAGACGACTCTTCTGATGAGCTAATGTTTATTTACAACTTTAAAGGACTAACTGAACTAAAATTAAACTACAAATGAACGCCCTGATAGAAACACAGCAGCGGCTCCGCACAGCCTAGAGCAGCACCAACAGTATTCCCAACAGTATTCCCAACAGTATTCCCAACAGCACCTTCAAGGAAATGCCCATCGAGACAACGACTTGAAACGACAGCGGTGTTCGGAAATATAACATCATCCTTTCCTGACACTACATCAAAAACACACTGTTCTGTATTCTAAAGAAAATGCACAAATATAGCAAGGGGTTGAAATACAAAGGTTTGGAATGCATTCATTTGCATAAACTATAGACTGGGCACCTTGCCAAGTAATTCTTACAATACATTTCAATATAGAGTCTGCATTTATGGGTAAATATTGTAAGCATTGATCGAAACTCTGGTTGTCAAATTCCCAGTGATCATCTTTGTAATACCTGTCCATAGTCCATATCCCCAAGCTTTGCCCCGTGGCTCGGACTGAATGAGGCTTTTAGGCTGATTGGGAGAGCCTGGAGGGGCAGAGCCATTAAATATGGGAAGGCTTCAGACGGCCAGCGATGCTAAAGCTAACCCAGTGATGCCTTTTTCACTGTTAAGGTCACCCAATCTTTTCAACGGCCTTGAGTTCTGGCCTTGGGAGGCTAAAAGCGTGCACACGCACACACTACATTGGATTTCCTTCACACATGCACACAATTCATTCAAGCTCAACCACACACACAAATTACACTTCATTCACACACAAAGTACACTTCATTCACACACAAAGTACACTTCATTCACACACACACACACGCACACACACACACACACACCTTGCTCCTTGATTTGTCTGATCTGCTTCACCGTCTCCTTCAGGATGGCACATTTGTCGGGCTTGACGTTGAAGTTGTCGATGTCGTTGAAGTTGGCGAAGATGAGCTCTGCGAGCTCCTCGATGTACTTGTTCTCGTGCTCTCGGTTGCGCTTCTCGTTGCTCCGCTTGGGGCTGTGGAGACAGCGGGGGGAAAGACGGACATTTAACAAAGCCCCGTGGAAGGAGGGTCTGTTGCTCTACAGGCTCTGAGGCTGCACCATGCATCAACTTATATCTTCATGCACACACACACACACACAAACACATGCACCGTTATTGCTTTCATTTCGCAGATGCTTTTATCCAAAGGTTGTCTCCTAGAAGCTGGGAATCTGCGTGTTACTCATGATGCCGACAGGCAGGCACAGGAATCGAACCCGGTACCGTACGGCTGGGAGACCTTTCCGAGCCAATTTAATCCCACTCATTGTATTAGACTATAATTTCCAAGGAGGGTTTGGAAGTCCGTTGCAAGCGTAACATTTTCATTTCTCGATTTTCACCTCGATTCAGGAGGGAGCTTCATTATGCACCGTTGTCGCCTTCGTCAGTAACAACCGCCAGTAAACGTCTGCAACGACGCCAGCTCACCCAGCTGCAGCTACGGAGCTACAGAGACCACGGAGCTAGAGACCACGGCGCTGCAGAGACCACGGAGCTACAGAGACCACGGAGCTACAGAGGTCACGGAGCTGCAGAGACCACGGCGCTGCAGAGACCACGGCGCTACAGAGACCACGGCGCTACAGAGACCACGGCGCTACAGAGACCACGGCGCTACAGAGACCACGGAGCTGCAGAGACCACGGAGCTGCAGAGACCACGGAGCTACAGAGACCACGGAGCTACAGAGACCACGGCGCTACAGAGACCACGGCGCTGCAGAGACCACGGAGCTAGAGACCACGGAGCTACAGAGACCACGGAGCTACAGAGACCACGGAGCTAGAGACCACGGAGCTAGAGACCACGGAGCTAGAGAGACCACGGAGCTACAGAGACCACGGAGCTAGAGACCACGGAGCTAGAGACCACGGAGCTAGAGACCACGGAGCTACAGAGACCACGGAGCTGCAGAGACCACGGAGCTACAGAGACCACGGAGCTAATGAGACCACGGAGCTACAGAGACCACGGCGCTACAGAGACCACGGCGCTGCCCTAACCACCAAACAGGACCTTGCTGCATTGATAACTAAAATGAAAACCTCTCCTTGTTCTGAAGGACAGCTCTCCCGGTCAGGGTGGAGGACCTCAGGTCATCCATACAGCTTCGCACGGCCCTGAACATACCTCAGCGTTCTGTTGGGTTCTGTTTGGACGCATGTTAGGGCCACATGGCCCTCAAGTAATGCACTGAAGGCCCCCGGGGAGATGGCACAGGGCTGGCCTGATGCAGCAGGTCTGAACCTCCTTGGGGTCATGTCTGTGGGCCTTATTTACGTTGGGATGAGGACAATTTGAGTAAACATGGTTTGGAGGAGGGGGCAACTTTGAAGAAGTGGTAGAAATTAATTTAATGTGGCGTTTCTGCTTCCAACATTGCTATTTCTGTGCGTTTACGAAGGATATCCACACACCGGAATAAAAGAATGACGTACAATGAAGTGAACATCCAACTGCATTAGGGAGCACGACGGACTCACTTTCAGCGGTTATAAACACTTTTGTAATAACTATAATTCATCCATATACATAAAGATCAATATGTATAAAGATCCATATATTCATTCAGAAATTGTATTTGCGTACGATAAACCCCTTGAGAGGAATCCTCTCATTTTCGAGGGGGTCCTAAAGGTACATTACAAGACAAAAAACACTCAACAATTTACAGACATACAACAACAAAGACAGCAGGCATCAACACAAACATAGCAGAAATGGGCACAAGACTGATCACAACCTCTCAATGACCACAAATTGGCCATAGCATTAGCATAGTAAGACTGAAAGAAGAAACATAATACTATTGTAAGAAAAAAAAAGAAAAAATATATATATATATAAAATAATAAGAATAAGAATAATAAAAAAAGAAAAATGTATATAACATTATCTGAAACACATGCAGTTTAACTCAAAATAAGAAGAACTATATACATAAAGATCCATATATATAAAGAACTATATACATAAAGATCCATATATATATAAAGATCCATACACATAAAGATCCATATATATAAAGATCCATTCACATAAAGATCTCCATCTCTTCAGATGAAACCAACCGGACTCTAACTAAACTAATATCTATCTATCTATCTAAACATATTTATAATAACCGGACTCAGGGGCATGAATGGTGAGGTTAGGGCTGCAACTCAGGATTACTTTATAGATTCATCTTTTAGTAATTTAGTAAATAACAAAATGCAAAGTGATGTCTTAAATGCGCTTGCCTTATCTGACAAGCAAGTATTCTATTTATAAAAATCCATGAACCAAATATTTAAAATTGACCTGGAACAATAATCAGCAAATCTTTATAACTTGTACCTAATCAATAACTTAAATGATGAATAGATTATTTGAATTTGAATGGATACATTTTCCATCAATAGACTAATTGACGATCGCCCAACAGTTTCACCCCAAGGCAAGGTGCAGAGATGTTCTCCTCGATACAAAGACACAGGTGTAGCCGGCCGGTCGGGGTACGCAGCAGGGGGGGCAAGAGCAGCTGGTGGACGTGGGGCTTCGGCTTACCTGGGTCCCAGAAGCTCTGTGGAACATTCTTTACGTTTCCGGGACTCTGCCCTGGACGGGTCAGATGGGTTTTCACCGACACCACTCATCCTCACTGCATATCCGCGCCTGGGGAGACACAGACACAGAGGGGAGAGGTGAGCTCAGAGGATATCCGCAACAGGCTGGTTGAGGGTCGTTCAGTCTGGCAACACGGGTCTGTAAATTGGCAGCGAGGTGGGATTGGATAGTAAACAGCTTCCTTGTTTCTATAAGTGAGGTTTTTCAACCGGCTAATTTGACAACATGAGTCTGTAGGCTGTGTCTTGACACAGCCCTCAGACTGACACACGGGAGGTGGATAGAGTGAGGGTGGAGCAGGTGGAGAGTGGGGTGGGGGACGCATTCAATCACGTCTCTCTCGGGTGGCAAGGCTCTCCCCCCGGAGAGAGCAAGCAGGAGCTCTCACCCAGGAGGATACCCGGATGCTACGGCAGCAGCGGCCGGGGCCAAGTCGCAGCCAGAGCTGAGCGGATTTGCACACACAACACGTGTTTGCGCGAGCCTTAAGAGAAAGCTTTGTTGGAAGTGGATCCAACAAAGGCAGCCTTTTTTTCTTTTTCTGCTCCAGCTACAAGGGGAGACACATAAATAGAAGGCTGTTCAGGATTGATCCCTCCATCTCCTCGGTGGACACCGGTCCAAGTGGACGAACCCGATAGATAACACGGTGTGACGGACGCACATGACGCGCATGTCCACAAACACACAGATACGCACGGCTTCCCTTTAGTGCAGGATTAAACATCATTCACTGGACAAGGAAAGTGCATTGTGCCCTGATTAAGGACGACTATAAAGTCTAACCGTGCCCGGGAGAGAGACACAGGACGTTCTGTCACTGCGCTCATGAGATCCAGAACATTCTCCACACTCCGTGTCTCTTTATCCCCGCTCAAACCCCTCCACCGCCGGCAGATAGTCAGCAGCAGACCTGTGGCTCTAAACCAACCGAGCGATCAACCATTGAAGACCACCCAGCGTGTCCTTAACCAGCAGCCATCAGCCTTCATCCACACGTCTGGACCTCAGGTGGGAGGGGGCAGCGGCTGCTCGCTCCTGGGTTTATTAGTGTGTGCACGTTAATGCTTGTTGCCTGTACCTGCCATGAGGTTAGCATGGTACACAGAGAGCGAGAGAGAGCGACCCCGAGACAGAGACCCCGAGAGAGAGAGCCCGAGAGAGAGACCCCGAGAGAGAGAGAGCCCGAGAGAGAGAGCCCGAGAGAGAGAGCCCGAGAGAGAGAGCCCGAGAGAGAGAGCCCGAGAGAGAGACCCCGAGAGAGAGACCCCGAGAGAGAGACCCCGAGAGAGAGACCCCGAGAGAGAGACCCCGAGAGAGAGAGCCCGAGAGAGAGAGACCCCGAGAGAGAGAGCCCGAGAGAGAGAGCCCGAGAGAGAGAGCCCGAGAGAGCGACAGCCCGAGAGAGAGAGCCCGAGAGAGAGAGAGCCCGAGAGAGAGAGAGAGAGCCCGAGAGAGAGAGAGAGAGCCCGAGAGAGAGAGAGAGAGAGAGAGAGACCCCAAGAGAGAGAGACCCCGAGAGAGAGACCCCGAGAGAGAGAGACCCCGAGAGAGCGAGAGCCCGAGAGAGAGAGCCCGAGACAGAGAGCCCGAGACAGAGACCCCGAGAGAGAGAGACCCCGAGAGAGAGAGAGAGCCCGAGAGAGCGACAGCCCGAGAGAGCGACAGCCCGAGAGAGCGAGACCCCGAGAGAGAGAGAGAGAGAGCCCGAGAGAGAGACCCCGAGAGAGAGAAAGACCCCGAGAGAGAAAGACCCCGAGAGAGAGAGACCCCGAGAGAGAGAGACCCCGAGAGAGAGAGACCCCGAGAGAGAGAGAGAGAGAGAGAGAGAGAGAGAGAGAGAGAGAGAGAGAGAGAGAGAGAGAGAGAGAGAGAGAGAGAGAGAGAGAGAGAGAGAGAGAGAGAGACCCCGAGAGAGAGAGAGAGAGAGAGAGAGAGAGAGACCCCGAGAGAGAGAGACCCCGAGAGAGAGAGAGCCCGAGAGAGAGAGCCCGAGAGAGACCCCGAGAGAGAGACCCCGAGAGAGAGAGCCCGAGAGAGAGAGCCCGAGAGAGAGACCCCGAGAGAGAGACCCCGAGAGAGAGACCCCGAGAGAGAGACCCTGAGAGAGAGAGCCCGAGAGAGCGACAGCCCGAGAGAGCGAGCCCGAGAGAGAGAGACCCCGAGAGAGAGAGAGCCCGAGAGAGCGACCCCGAGAGAGAGAGACCCCGAGAGAGACCCCGAGAGAGAGAGCCCGAGAGAGAGAGCCCGAGAGAGAGAGAGAGAGAGAGACCCCGAGAGAGAGAGCCCGAGAGAGAGAGAGCCCGAGAGAGAGAGAGCCCGAGAGAGAGAGAGCCCGAGAGAGAGAGAGAGACCCCGAGAGAGAGAGACCGAGACAGAGACAGACACAAAGAGGTGAACCCATATCTATGTGAGCAAGTCTGCCGGCAAAACGAAGAAACGGACAAGATACCGAAACAGATGTGGCCCTAGAAGAGCACACACACACACACACACACACACACACACACACTCGCGCACGCACGATTCCAGTAAGAGCTCACAAGGCATGCCACGTTGGTACACACACACTGCGGGCCCTTAACCATGGAAACGGCTTCAGCACACCGTGTGCGTAGCTCGGCCCGTTACATAACAGCCGGCTGCGGAGCGGTACGGGCCCCAGCGCGGCTGGGGAGCCCTGCGGTGAGGCTGCGCGGCGGGGCTAGCGGTGAGGCTGCGCGGCGGGGCTAGCGGTGAGGCTGAGCGGCGGGGCGAGCGGCGGGGCGAGCGGTGAGGCTGAGCGGCGGGGCGAGCGGCGGGGCGAGCGGTGAGGCTGAGCGGCGGGGCGAGCGGCGAGGCTAGCGGCGAGGCTAGCGGTGAGGCTAGCGGTGAGGCTGAGCGGCGGGGCGAGCGGCGGGGCGAGCGGTGAGGCTGAGCGGCGGGGCGAGCGGCGAGGCTAGCGGCGAGGCTAGCGGTGAGGTTGAGCGGCGGGGCGAGCGGCGGGGCGAGCGGTGAGGCTGAGCGGCGGGGCTAGCGGCGGGGCGAGCGGTGAGGCTGAGCGGCGGGGCTAGCGGTGAGGTTGAGCGGCGGGGCTAGCGGCGGGGCGAGCGGCGGGGCGAGCAGCCGGCCCAACAGGGCGGCTCCCTGTTGGGTCGTATTGGCCTACTTTAAGCTAATGGTCGGGCTGTGCACGGCAGAAATCCAAGCCTGGCAACTGGGTAGAGGAGGGGAGGGAGGGAGGCAGGGAGGAGGGAGGGAGGGGGGACTCCCAGCCACCGTTCTTGGACAGATATAAGAAGGGGTCTTGACAACAGATGGCATTGTTGGCTGGTTCAAATTTATGGATTATTAGTGGGATAAAAAACAACATCTGGTGGAGAGAGCAGACGAACTGCATCTACTGGAGGGCCGCTGGTGAGAGTGTGTTTACGCATGGGGCCCCTCCCCTACTGCGAGGGGCCCCTCCCCTACTGCGAGGGGCCCCTCCCCTACTGATACGTTAGCGTACGAAGAGTGGTGCTGGCAGCTAAAATGAACCAAGTCTCGGCGGCAGAGGTTACAAGTCTTATTAATGAGAAGAGGAAAAGGCCATTAAACAATCATAAGCAATCCGCACTCTCCGTCCCCATTGGCTGTCTCCCTTCCAGCGTAAGTTACCATGGAGATCCCGGGCCCCCCCGATAGGCTGAGGCCGGTTCTCTCCGGGGCTGGCCGTGATTGGTTGCCTGTCTCTCCTTGACACGGCAATAACGGCGTGGTCATTGCCCATTGGGCGGGGGGGAACAGGGAGCCTGGCCGCACACGTCTCAATGACAACGACGCAGACAGCTAATCCATCCGTGGGGGGGGGTCCAGACCCCAGCGGAGAGGGGGGGGGGGGGGGGAGTCTGGACCTGGACCCCAGCAGAGAGGGGGGGTGGTCCGGGTCTGGTCCTGGTCCTGTCACTCCCATTCGCTTAGCCCCTAAGAAATTGGGGGCTAAGAAATTTGCCCAAGTGCTTCCATTAGAATGCATTATTAAGCTATCTATGCAATTAGCTTATTTGCAACGTTAGCATGGCTAACACTGTTGGCTTGGTGCTCCTGGGGGGGGGGGAGCAGCGGTGTCGTTGGGTTCATTACCCACGGCCGACAGTAGAGGAGAGCCTTAATGGACGAGGCTTGAGCACCGGCGGCCCGGCAAAAGGCCACGGCTGACATTGTTTGCGGCCATGTTCCCTTCTGACACATCAAGGATGTCCCCGCGCGGCTCTGGCGCCTCGTGACACTCCCTACGCCGTGTCGACGGCACGCATGCATAGGTCGCATGATGATGGATGGGCCCGTCGCATTGCTGTCGACCGCGCATTTTAGCCAGAGTCTGTAGCGCTGCTTCTTTTTGCTGTTGCAGAGAAAACCAGACTTGAGTGGCGAGTATGAGAAGACAAAGATCACGCGCTGATACACAGGCACGACCCAAGGTGAAAACGATACCCAATCTAGTTTTAACACATTGCATAAGTGCATCTTTATCTGAACGCGTGTTTCTTCCTCTTCTACAAGTGTTCCCCAGTGTGGTCTCCGGAAGGAGACTCTGGAAGCCCCCCCCCCCCCCGTTCAAAAGATCACCTCGCGTTCAAAACACCGGACACGGTCGAGTAACACGTCGCTGAAAACTCCTCCCTGTGTGATCACTTCCCTGGGACCCCCTCCCTGTGACCCCCTCCCTGGGACCCCCTCCCAGTGGGACCCCCTCCCAGTGGGACCCCCTCCCTGTGTGACCCCCTCCCTGTGTGACCACCTGAGCGTAGAGGACCAGGACGGCTGTGGACACATCCATATTGTCAGCAGGCGTTATGAAAGCAGGCCAAAAGGTCTGCAGAGAGAAGCCGTGATAAGTATATGTCACACGAAACAAACAAACGCTTTACGCTCCAGGCAGTAACACTTGGGACGAGAGGAAACAAAACAAAAACGTAAAAAGGCCTGGGAAATATGCGTGTCGTATAGGTTGATGGTCACGTTTATCTTTAAATGGGTCACAGTGCTGATGGAGAATACCATTCAGAAACAGTCGCAGTGAGGGTCATTGTGCTGGTTATTGGAGACGGAGGTGCGACGGAATGCTTTCTTCTTTCTTTCCTTTGTCACCACTCCTGAGATATTGATAATTTTAAGGGCATATATTCTTCTCATAGTACTTAATGAAATGCGAGGACACTGGGGATTTGAATTCATGAATGCACACACACACAAAGTATTGCCCAAGAAGAAAGCCATAAATCGCCATGGCAACGAGGTGGAGGATGTGAGATGAGGTGCTACTCTTAGTAACTGGAGCAGCCTCTTGGATTTCATACAGTTGTTAAACTACTCCCCTTCCTCCTCCCCACCCCCAGTTATGAACTCAGGTGTCTGCTTTCATCGGGGCGGGTAACACCTCTATCCTTTCTTTTTCCCCTCTATTACACCTTCCAACATACAAAATAAACACACACACAGGGCGCAGGCTGCGTGCGTGTGTGTTGATCTCCGTGGGCCAGCGCGTGGGGCAGACGGTTTACAGGCCCCTGCGTCATAGTGCTGAATATGGGTCGCTGGCATTCTGCTGCCTCGGTGTCAACACCCAGCCTCAGCAGAACGCTGTGGCTTTACGTTGGAGGTACCTGTGTGTGTGTGTGTGTGTGTGTGTGTGTGGTATCTTTTCTCCCCGGTGTCATTCCGCCAAATACAAGGCGATTGATTCCGAGGGAGCATCGCGCCGCCACACACGCGTGTCTTTGCGTGTGTCATGGTGGCTGTCTCCCTGGCATATTTGTGTAATTGTTTTGACTTTGTCAGTAACCGACGGCGACAGCGGCAGGACACAGATTAGTCCAACAGTTACAACCCCTATCCCCCCTTCAAAAGTCAGAGCCATAGCCACTCACCAGAACAGACTTCAAGAGAGCGACAAGTTGACACAAAAATAAATCTATTGACTTTGAGAATCCTTTCCAGCAGCAGTTGAAGGGAGGTGATGGGGTGTGTTGGTGTGTGTTGGTATGTGTGCGTGCGGCCGTGCGCGGCTGGCTGGCTGTGCGTGCGCGGCTGGCTGGCTGGCTGTGCATGCGCGGCTGGCTGGCTGGCTGTGCGTGCGCTGGTATCTTAGGTGACAGAGGAGCAGGTTCTCCAGGCGGGAGCTGGAGTCATACAGTCTGGCCGGGCAGGCTTCACCCCGCTCTCTCTCTCAGTACCGGTCGTACGTCAGCCCGCTGTGACCTGTACGTCCTGCATTAGGACACTGGTCCACGGAGAGACACCCAGGACGGGCTGGGTTTGAGTCCCTCTGGGGTGCTGTCTGAGCTGGTCCTCATGCAAAGTTTAGAGCCGGCAAGGGATTTTTCTCATGATATCGGTATGCTTCACTAATTGGACATGTCTGTGCATGTATATATATATTTCTCAATACTATGAATTTTGTGTGCATGCATATTATGTGCATACTCATTAAAATATCTTGTTATTTTGAGCAGATCAGACCAGCACCAGTATGATAATCACTTCTCTAGAGCCCTTTCTCTGTACAAAATGCATGACATCATTCTCCAACAACAATACATTGGGATATACACGGTGATGTTCTTAATAACATTAATAATGAGCCTCATCAATCCTGCATCGCAGCAACACTGGCAGCTTATGTGATTATGTTCATGTTAAATCTACCGTGTTTACATATTCATGAATTTCACACTATAGCCCGGATCAAAGTCCACCAAATGCATCCTTAAAAAGCCTTGACAAATACCCTGCTTACTCTATTCATGCTTAAACGGCTCCAACCCACACAAAATAAATAAAGATTGGCAATGTTCTCCGTGCCATAGGGGGCTACTGAAGAGCAGCGCTGGAACATGAATCACCCGTTCCACTCCTTCTCTATGAAACACAAGTCAACTAAATAACCAATCAACCACTTAATCCCAGAGCCGGCCACACTGCCTGGACGCCGGGGGGGTGATGGTGTGTGTGCGGGTTGGGGGGGGACATACAACTGTGAGTTCCTTTAATCATGTTTGTTTGAGGGGTTCCGTCACGCGGACACACTCTGTGCTGTAGGGACCCCAGCGGCCGCTCATGACTGAATGTGTTCCCGCTACGATGAGGAGAACCTGGGCGTGGAGGAGGACTGAGTACCCCCCACTGGCAGAACAGGAAACCAGGTCTGTGGGAAGGACAGGGGGCTGAAAGCACAAGGGAACAAACCGATGGGGGAACGGGACACACACACACATTATAATATTGGTGACTGAGGACTAGATAGAAGCCAAACACTGAGGTCTGGAGACGCACTTGTGTTTCCACAGCTTGTGTGGGTGAGAGATGTGCGCTGGGAGCAAAGAGACACGATACGCCTCACTGAGCAGAATGACAATTAGAAAAAAATATTGTGATGTATAATTAACAGTAGGAGAAAGAAAACACACGACAACGTGGCAATTAGTTCCCATTTGTGTCAGGGTCCTGGTGGATAAAAAAGCTACTAGGTCCATATGTTGTTGTCACGTCATCAAAAACCCATTTCATAAATCTGTTGAAAGGTTCCCTAGTATGGAGCCTTTCGCAAAGTATGCATAAAACATGTGTGCAATTAAAACACATTCATTGTGTAAGAGGTTATTATAATTGATGCAGAAGGTTGGGGGGGGGGATGTATGGAATTGCTCCCTGGACACACTATAAACATGAATCCAGATGTTTCGATAGCGGGCTGGAGTGTCAAGTCAGCTCGGATTAAGAGGAACGCAGCGGGAGGGGGAGAGAGAGAGGGCGGGCGAGAGACACCCAGCGTGCTGTGCATCAGACAGAGTCGTAAACAGAGCCAGAGCAGGTCAGGGGTGGGAGAGTGAGCAGGCTCCAACAACGACCTACCGGTGCTCGTTTCCCCACCGCCCCCCTCACCTGACCCCCTACAACAAGGCAGGTGTACCCCGTCACACCCTGCCTCCGCACGGTCCGTCCACAATCACTGCAAGGTAATGGCTTTAAAGTGCCAGGCTGCAAACCTAGAGGACCCCCCCCCCCTCCCTAGTGCTTTACAGAAAGCTGATCACGCTCATGAATCTTTAACACCGGCAGTGGGCTCAGTGTGCTGCAGGAAGCAGTGGAGGACACGTCTGCATGATGAACACACTAAGGGCAACGCTAGGCCATGTTGGCCGTGAGGGAGGGGCAGACAGCGCCACCTCCACCCTTCAAAGGGGACAGAGACAGACAGCGCCACCTCCACCCTTCAAAGGGGACAGAGAGACAGACAGCGCCTCCTCCATCCTTCAAAGGGGACAGAGAGACAGACAGCGCCACCTCCACCCTTCAAAGGGGACAGAGAGACAGACAGCGCCTCCTCCATCCTTCAAAGGGGACAGAGAGACAGACAGCGCCTCCTCCACCCTTCAAAGGGGACAGAGAGACAGACAGCGCCACCTCCACCCCTCAAAGGAGACAGAGAGACAGACAGCGCCACCTCCACCCCTCAAAGGAGACAGAGAGACAGACAGTGCCTCCTCCACCCTTCAAAGGGGACAGAGAGACAGACAGCGCCACCTCCACCCCTCAAAGGAGACAGAGAGACAGACAGCGCCACCTCCACCCTTCAAAGGGAGACAGAGAGACAGACAGTGCCTCCTCCACCCTTCAAAGGGAGACAGAGAGAGACAGACGGAGAGAGAAAGACAGCGCCTCCTCCACCCTTCAAAGGGAGACAGAGAGACAGACAGTGCCTCCTCCACCCTTCAAAGGGAGACAGAGAGAGACAGACGGAGAGAGACAGACAGCGCCTCCTCCACCCTTCAAAGGGAGACAGAGAGAGACAGACGGAGAGAGACAGACAGCGCCGCCCCACCCCTCAAAGGGAGACAGAGAGAGACAGACACACAGACGAGGAGACACCGACAGAGAAAGGCAGAGCGAGGGCTTGACACACAGCAAGAGAGAGAACAAGGAGAGTCAAGGAGCAGGGTTTTATTAACTGGTATGAATGAGCAGCTCTCCACATCAATCCAGCCGCCCATTCGTCTTCCAGACGTGGTGCCGCTGGGGAGCCTCAGACGTCCATGTGGAGGAGCGGCCCGTCCACGCATTTAGATAAATACCTTCTGTCTGATTAAATGTGTGTTCCATTGTATTAATGTCAGGTACACTGGGAGAGCTCCTCCACAGCGCAGACGGACGGGCGCCAGCCCAGTGGAGCATCCAGATTGCCTTCACATGTCCAACGGGAACTGTGGGACAGGGTTCCCATTCGGACGAGCTACTCTGAGCACAAATCAAAGTCTTGGGTCAAATGTCACAATCAAGGGCCGACCCTTTCAGGCCGGGGCCATCGCAAAAACAAAATCCTAAAAAACATAAGAGTGGAAAAACGTTTCAGATGGATAAAACGAGAAGGGTGGAAATAAACCTCAAGTTTACAGTGAAAAGGGATGTAAGGTCCAAGTGTTGTTGAGTTTGGACAGAGGTGGACAGGCCTAACTCCACAGAGAATGCACTTTAAACCTGCAGGGCCTGTTCAAACATTGAACCAGATTCAAACTGGAAGATAAAGGAAGCCGGGAGCTGATCAAGCACATTCAATGAGGAAATACGTGGATAAAATAACATTTTGTTATTTGCAATTGCATTATCTAATCCGACCGTTATTGTAAGGATGTTCAGTTAAATTGTTGAGTTAACAATGCCTAATCCCATGAGGGAAACTGGGGCCACATTACAAGAATAATTAGCAGACCTCATCTAGGTCAATATAGAGAAAACCTTCCATCTGATATTCTCAAACATCCAGCCGTTAGCCTGTGTTGGCTTCCGTTTTCAGGAGCGCTGGAGAGGTGTGTGGAGACTGAAGGAGCACGTCTCCCTGGCTCAGTGGGACCTGCCCCATGCTGGATGTTGTTGTTGGGGCACGGTGGAAGTTGTTGTGGTGGTGGCGCTGGCGCAAGGGGGTGGGGGGGAGGGGGTGCTGGCACTGCATGCAAGTCTCACCTTGGCTTCAGTCCATAAAGTCCCTCAGGGCATTGCTGCAGGACGCCAATGCTGGGAAATCTGTGTGCATCCCCCGCTGCTCCCTGCTCCACACCAACGGGGGAAAGAGAGAAGAAGACAAGCGCCTAGCAATTAGAGACCAGCTCACAGGTAGGAGAAACGGAGCAGAACCAAATGGAACAAAGACAAATAAACAGCAGTGCCAGTGGTGTTCTTGAATCTAGTTTACCAGTGTACACTGTCTCAACTCAGTTCGTCCCTTCTGGTTAGTACCGTGTTCTGTGAGGCAGGGCATGTCTTGAATCATAATTCCAAACGTAGGTTTTGTAAACTGAGGTACATCACTCTGCTGTTTAATAAAAAGCCACATGATATGAATCATCGCTGTTCTAGGACAGCTAGCCGAATATGAAGAAGCACATGCAATAAAGCGGTTTCTGTCCTAATCTCAAACGTAAAGTGTGTACATTCATTCCCTTAACGTATAGGTCTAGGTATGGTTTGGTAAAATATCAAGGCATAAAGAATCGTTACACTGCAGCTACCCTTACGTAAGCAAAGTCCTGAAGTAAAGCTCAGTCAACAACAAGCACTGGGCCGAAGGAAGAAAGAGAAAATAGGTTCTCTGATCTAGTGCATAGGCCTGCGTCACCTTTCACCTAACTGATAGCACGAAGCACTAACCAAAGATATGGGGCCAACAGTTCACATGACGAAATCAGAATATGAACCAACCAAAGAAATTACACCGTAATCGCCATGCCATGAAAAGCTCAAGTTTGGTTTGGGCCCGCGGGTCACGCTCAGAGACTATAGGAGGAGGAGGAGGAGGAGGAGGAGGAGGAGGAGGAGGAGGAGGAGGAGGAGGAGGAGGAGGGGGGCGAGGAGGAGGAGGAGGAGGGGGGGGGGCGAGGAGGAGGAGGGGGAGGGGGGCGAGGAGGAGGAGGGGGATGGGGAGGAGGAGGAGGGGGATGGGGAGGAGGAGGGGGAGGGGGATGGGGAGGAGGAGGGGGAGGAGGAGGGGGGCGAGGAGGAGGAGGAGGTGGAGGGCGAGGAGGAGGAGGAGGAGGGCGAGGAGGAGGAGGAGGAGGGCGAGGAGGAGGAGGGCGAGGAGGAGGAGGAGGAGGAGGGCGAGGAGGAGGAGGAGGAGGAGGAGGAGGGGGATGGGAGGAGAGAGGAGGAGGATGGGAGGAGGAGGAGGAGGAGGAGGCGGCAGGTTGAGTCTGGACTCCTCGGGGGCCTCCTGCCCTGATTAAAGAGGGGGGCCGCGCCACACCGCCGCTAATCATGACGAGCAATTAACGGGTCGGGGAAAAACGGGGATTTCAAATTAAAAATCATATTCTGGTTCAGATAATTAGACAACGCAGCTCGTAGACCCCATAAGGACACCGTTAGAAAAGAAAAAAACGTTGACAGCTTTGAAAGAAAAGGTTTTTGCTTTATTATTTTGCCATTCTTTTTTTCCAGGTTGGAAAAAAAGCAGCTACGTGAAAGAGGAGCCGGCTGCTAACGGAGAGAGACCCCCCCTCCCCCCCCCCAAACCAACGCCCTTTGGGGATTCCTCTCCAGTGGATGCAGGGCGCTGGAGGAATGTGCCACTGTGATGTCATGGTCCCGAGCAGGGCGGGGGGGGTGCTCCAGGGGCCACCGGAGAAAAGGTGAGCGCCGCCCCCTCCTTCCCCCCCGCTGAGTGGATCAACAACCCACACCACCAGGGGGCAGCGCGTAGCGCACACGCACTACCCACAACACAGACAGGACAGCTGGCCCGCGGGGGAGGCTAGCTGGAGGCTAGGCTAGGAGCTGGAGGCTAGGCTAGGAGCTAGAGGCTAGGCTAGGAGCTGGAGGCTATCCGAGGAGCTGGAGGCTAGGCTAGGAGCTAGAGGGTAGGCTAGGCTAGGAGCTGGAGGCTAGGCTAGGACAGGGAGGCTAGGAGCTGGAGGCTAGGAGCTGGAAGCCAGGCTAGGAGCTGGAGGCTAGGCTAGGAGCTGGAGGCTAGCCTAGGAGCTGGAGGCTAGCCTAGGAGCTGGAGGCTAGGCTAGGAACTGGAGGCCAGGCTAGGAGCCGGAGGCTAGGCTAGGAGCTGGAGGCTAGCCTAGGAGCTGGAGGCTAGGCTAGGAACTGGAGGCTAGGCTAGGAGCCGGAGGCCAGGCTAGGAGCCGGAGGCCAGGCTAGGAGCCGGAGGCCAGGCTAGGAGCTGGAGGCTAGGCTAGGAGCTGGAGGCCAGGCTAGGAGCTGGAGGCCAGGCTAGGAGCTGGAGGCTAGGCTAGGACAGGGAGGCTAAAGCCAGGGCCAGCGTCCCCTGGAAAGTGCTTTTCAAAATGCCACTCAGCAGGAGCGTGAAATGTACCCGAGCCATTAAAGCTTGCTAGCTCAGCGGCTGCCATTTACAATAAAGTGCAATTTCATAATCCCTGCATCTCTCAGCTACACCTTCCTTCCCCACCTCCGCATACGCTTAACACTGTGCCACCAGCCCGCCCCCCACCCCTCCCCACCCCTCATCCTCAGGAGGACTCTCCTCAGAGCATTAGTACTCCGTCACGTGATGGCCATGTCAGCCCTGGCCCCCGCCTTGCCTGATTGGCTGTCACTCACTGGAGTGAGTGACTGGGAGCAACCGAAACCTCAGATATTAAGTTAAGAGAAATATGTAGAGTCAAACATCTCTCCCCTCCAGACACATGACGGCCACTACTGGTCACTCACTGGAGTGAGTGACAGGGGGCGGGCAGAGGGGTAACTAACCAGCGGTTATACAATCATTCTTATTCCACACGTTGTGGTTAATTTGAAAATCAGACACACACACACACACACACACACCAAAAAACAACAACAATGACCAAGCATTTATTATTGAATATGCCGAATCACCTCTGTGTTGACCAAACCCAAACATTACAACGATGACAGCAACACGAAGAAGACGACCGTAGTACTATGCCCCATTGCTCATGGGCTCTGTGGATCCAGTAAAGGGTGAGGATGTGTGTGCGGTCCTCCCCCTCTCAGTGGTTGTCCTGCGTCAGCCGCACGTGGGCCCGCGCTGCAGCGCCTCCACCCAGCCCGTCTCCGTGAGGCCACGCCGGGCGTCCTCTCAACGTAGGCCTGGCCTCGTCAGAAGCCTTCCTGACCTTAACGGATCGGGGGCGAGAGTGAGACGCTAGACGAGCGTTGAGGGGGTGTTGCGTTACTCTACAATTATGCGTTTGTGTGCGATCGTGCACACCCACACGGGTCCGTGTGCAGAACCCACAGGCTGAAGGACTGTTGTTGCAGCAGCGGGCTCTGCAGGAAGGGGGCAGGGCCTCGACTTCCCTCTCCCTGGCCTTTAAGGGCTATTCTAATTGGCTCAGGCACAAGAGTGTTAAGTAACACCTTGGTGTAGTTCAAACAGACGCACACAGGCAGCATACAGAGCCCTGCCATGCTGCTGCCGCGCTCTCCCATCGAGCTCAGCTGTTTGAAGGCTAGGCTGGCCCTCCATAGCGGCGGGCCAGCCTTCAAACGGCTGAGCTAATAACGCGTTCACGTGGACTACATTGAAACATGTACAGGGAGCAACCGAAACCTCAGATATTAAGTTAAGAGAAATATGTAGAGTCAAACATCTCTCCCCTCCAGACACATGACGGCCACTACTGTATGCATAACTTCAAGGCCGCAATGTATAGGACCTCAGGTAGCCTACAGCTCATCGCCTAATGCACTCACAATCCCGTCCATCTGTTGGTGTTTAGGGGGAGGTCAAGTCTGGCGAGGCAGCCGTCGCTCACTCACTAAACCCGTTGGACGCAGTTAAACTGTCGCCGCGGGTAAACCCAGTTCGTTGGGTTTCATTCTGGCTCCAGAAGGAGCAAAGGGAGACTGAAAAGCAGGGGATGAACCCAGGCGGCCGTGTGAGCGCCTGTGCTGGGGGCTCACCCCACACAGCCCCAACAGGCCACCACATCAGACAGCTGGGGGCGAACCCTGGACGCTCTGAGGCGGCGCTCTGAGGCGGCGCTCTGAGGCGGCGCTCTGAGGCGGCGCTGTGGGAGGCCCGCTGTGTGATCTCCTGTCCGTGTGTGGTCATTCCCCTTTCGGGAGGGTTTCTTTCAGGAGCTTCTGGCTCCGGACAACTGGCTTGTCCCCCGTCAGCAGTGTTCCGCCAGAGACGTGCTCGGGGTCGCTGAGCAGAGGGGCTGTGGGGGGGTTCCTGAGGGCCGGGGACCGGGGGCTCGGCCGTAATCCCAGACTTTCTCCTGGAGCTTGTGATGGACCCCTCAGCGAAGAGCTTTTGTCACTCGTGCTCGGCTAACGATGCTAACGAGCCATGGGGCTAATGGGCCAGAGAGAAGGAAGAGGAGAGGGACGGGACGGGGAAAAGGACCGTGGTGGATGTTTCATGTGGTAGAAATTGACTATAATGGCAAGGTCACAGGAGGGGTAACCACCAGTGGATGCCTTGTCGACGGCCTTCTGAATGGCCCACTAATGACCCTCTGGATTCAATAAGTACCAAGGCTGAGGTCAAACCTCATGACAACACCCGGGCTGTGTTTCTGCGCCGAGCCGGGGTCACACCAACACTGCGCTGCCAGCTTGCTTTTAACCAATAAAAATCGATAGGCTTTGTTCCATCTTGGGAGCCCTGAAACAATTACACATGTGAGGTGTCCCGTGTCACACAGGGACCTGCCTGCTATCGCCCTCGGAAAGGCCTTACTTTAGATGACAGATGGCCAACTGCTTGTCAAATGCTCTGTAACAACCAGAACAATTTACAGAAAACCTGTGAGAGGAAATGAAAAAGCCACTTTCAGGTTAACCTCAGTTAACAAGTAAGAACCCTAAAGCCATAATTACCGTACACATTTACTTTAATGATTTAGAAATATACGACCATTCATTCATGTTGTATCCAGGGACAAAATTGTTTTTATCAATTCATTGCGGCATTATGGATTAATTCAACGTGCACTACAGCTGCTAATCAGATAGTCACTGCCCGTTACTATAACAGGGAAAATACACGAGACGCTGATAAAATGTGCTGTATATGGCGACGTCATGGACAAAACAACACATGCACGCAGACATGCACCAACAACTGAGGTTTAGGTATGTGATGAATGGTTGTGACAGCAGGGCCACAGAGCACTTTAACGTTGTGATTCTGGCCTGCATTCAGTGAGCCGGTGTTCAGGCTCCGCGGGGACAGTCCGGGGCGCTAGTCAACCCCTGCATTACCTGATTAGCAGCTCTGGCTGCGCCACCGACGCTGGAACACATAATTGGAGTAGACAGAGCAAAGAGCAAAGCAATGCAGACCTCCCCCCCTCACCGGGCCAGGACAGCAAGACAGGATCAGGTAAAAACCTTCATGAACGCGTCCATAACCTTTATTAGCATTGGGAGTCAGAAGACAGTTATTATTTATTCCCCGTAGTTAGTCGTGTTTCCATGCCTTACTGCGCCGGTACCCAAGTTCAATTGAAGGACGTTTGGAGAATTTATCAAGAATAACGTCTGCACGTCAGTCCTGAACATCGATTTATGGCAATAACCCAAGGATGTCATGCATCAGGACACCCTCAGAATATGCAACACAGCGGTTGGATTTCTCTGCCCAGGGAAGTGACAGAAAGCTTTGGCCGGGCTGCTGGGCTCAACGCAACACTGCTTCAATGTTTGACAGGTTTGGAATACTTTCTCCTCTCCCATCTCAGGCCCTGTTCAGACCAGTCATTTAGATCCTACTCAAGGGATCCAATCACAACCAGACAGCCACAGGTATCCAACCTACTCAATTTAAAATTGGATAACCAACCAACAGGGTATTGGGAGGCACATGAACACATCGATAACGTCGGTCCTGGTTCGATCACAGCCACTGTGTCGCTGGGCACATTACAGGACGCATTTCTTGGTAGCCTGCCTGTGTCATCTGGGAAACTGATTGAACAATAATTTTTGATATGATTTAATAGATGCCTGCCACCATTCATTTACCTAGCTTCTAATGCGTCAACTGACCACAGTGGAAACGGCAGAGGGATTCTCCAAGCTGATGGCTCCGTGTGGAACTCTGCCTCAATTTATGTAACTTGCACTGGGCTGGGACAGCAGGATGCATCATGGGAGTTTCTGTTGGTAATACTCTACATTTTGCGATGGCTCTAGAATTAAAGTAAATAGACCGTAACGTAGGCTTATCAAAAATGTGTTTGCTACGTTTTGTTGCGTTAAGAAGTTAACGCAACAATGTCTCGACATGCCAGATGATGTCTCAATGAATTACTAAACAATGACCACAATGACTATCTACCACTTCCGTAATGGAGGTCATTGCGATGTGAGGTCACCAGGTACAAGTCCCATCTCATTTAAATCCTTTACCAATCCTGCAGTTACCAAATGAGGAACCCACAGTTCAGACTATGCATTTTCACTTGTACTTTTACCAAACACCAACCCAACTCAACACCCAGTGAGACGCAGTGTTCAGGTCAGAGGGCCAACACAAAGGGATCAGTGCATTGTGCTGAAGTGTCCCCCCCGACACCGTTCAGCCAATCTGAATTCGTTCAATGGCCAGTGTTTGACAAGATGGGAATTCTATCAATATCCAGCGTTCCAGAGGAGATAGATGTTAGGGTTTGGTAGGGTGGAGCCTGACCCTATTCTCCCCAGCCGGGGGTACCCTCCCCCAGTAACCCATATGTAGCGGGCAGGGCCTGGGACACGCCGCCCTATATCGGCTGCAGTGACCTTAAATGGCCGAACGTTCGTCAAAACATGCACACTAAGCAGATCAGCTCTTCAGTTCCCCAAAAACCTGCTCGGAATCACGGCCGTGCACTACGGACCTCCACCCGGTGCTTGTGTCAACTATCAGCATCAACAACCAACTGAGCAGTTCAGCCGCGGAGGAGGACTCCTGGGCCTGGCCATACCCCGATCCAGTCAGTAGGGTTAGGGTTAGAGTAGGGTTAACCCTGATCCAGTCAGTAGGGTTAGGGTTAGAGTAGGGTTAACCCTGATCCAGTCAGTAGGGTTAGGGTTAGAGTAGGGTTAGGGTTAGAGTAGGGTTAACCCTGATCCAGTCAGTAGGGTTAGGGTTAACCCTGATCCAGTCAGTAGGGTTAGAGTAGGGTAGGGTTACCCCTCATCCAGTCAGTAGGGTTGGTTAGGGTTAGGGTAGGGTTAACCCTCAACAGGACCGCTTTTCAGGCCATGTGTTCCATATCAACGTGCGTCCTCATGACGCTTCCATCAGGGCAACGCCTCCCTGGTCCTCTACATCAGAGGAGGTCAGCCCTGGACTCCACCGGGGGGCTGCCGGGGGGGCTGGCGCATTAATAATAATAATACATAAATAATGCTCCTTTTCCTGCCTCGGCCCTCTAGGTTCCTGAAGGCGCCATGGAGGGGGTTTGATATCTGGGGCCAGAGGAGGGAGTAGAGACGATTTCTTTTGACGCCCCGTATCTTCAGGTGCAAAACCGCATGTCTCCGGTGCAGAGGGATCCATCGAGATATTTTCCGCGTATATTATGGATAATTTTAGACAATTTTCGGTATTTCTTTAAGGCGAAATTTTAAAGTTCTGTTACAAAGATTTTTTTGTGAGAGACATGCTGAATAAATACATCATGTTTTCAATCTCAAAATTAATTGTTTGAATAATCGTGATTTCAATATCGACCAAAATAATCGTGATTATGATTTTTGGCGGACATGGTGGTGGAGAGTATGGAACCCGTAAAGGGACATGGGGTAAAAAAAAAAAAAAAGTTTCTCGTGAGCACGATAAAGTATCTGGTGCGCACGACAAAGTATCTCATGAACACGAGAAATTATCGTACGCATATAACTGGCAGTGTGTGTGCGAGCATGCATCGTCAGCGAGTAAGTGGACGAGCGAGGAGAGCGAGCGTTAGCGTGCATGTCAGTTTAGTGAAGTAATGAACGAGTCCAGTTTTGTGTAAGAATAACGCAAAGGCGTTATTTTGCATAGTGATGGAGAGACATGTCCCGACCAACTTTGGGAAAGAAATGATTGTCCCTACCAATATTTTGATTTATTATTGAATAAAACAGAAATAGGGAGAGGTCGCGGCGAGAAGCCGCTCGGTTCGTATACCTCACGCGATGGGCACGAGCACCGATTAAATATTCATGTGAACCTCTGGAGCACACGCGCACTTCTAACCTGCCTCCACGTTATTCACTTCAGAAGTTCCTAACTTCTACTCACCTGACCTTTTTTACAGTAGGCTACTTTAAAAGGTGAATAAGTGCACATGCAAATCTAAATTTTATTTTAATAAAGTATTTATTGTTCAGCATGATGCAGTCTACGTAGTGATTTTGGGTGACGTCTGTCAAGTGTCCCTACCAAAGCTGAGACCAAACTTACTTCCTTGGAACAAAGTACCCAGCTGTCAAGAATCGGTGCCCGCTTCATTCCGACCATATTCCGACCTCTAAGCAGACCCACTGCCGATCAAAGTAAAGAAGGGTGTTGCCCCCGAGAGGGCATCGGCCCTGGAGGGAACGTCTCCCCAGTGCTCCTCGGTCTGAGAGCCGACAGCACGAAAGGTGCAACACAAACCATCTCGTAGTCAGAGGCGGAGTGCAAGAGAGAGTATACGTGCTCCATAGTGCGAGATAAAAATAAAGCACATTAATTTTAATGATTTTAGCTTGTGTGTGATTTATCGTGGGCACGGGCACACATAGGCTAAAATCATTCAAATTAAAAAAGAGGCTGGCCAGGAAAACAAGGGATTTTTGGCCCAATGACGTCTTTGGCATCACTCCGCAAGTAGTCCGGTAACTTGTCAACCCCAGCGTCTTCGGTTGCTAAGCGACGTCAACGGCGGACTATTTTTCTGCTGATCAACACTACGAATGCTGGTTACAAATAATTTGTAAAAGACACACCATGAAGTTATTTTTCCGTTTAGGCAAGTAGCCGTGTAATAAGCGGTATAATGTGTAGAACGTCGCCCTTCAGGGCAAACCAAGACACCTCCACTGCGCATCGGTGTCCTGTTCGCCCTGTCGGGGCTTTAATACTGACCGGCGTTCTATACATTATCCGTTACAGATCTGTTAAAGCACAGCTGTGCTTCTTTGAGCATTTTCTTTTTTAATAAACCTAAATAAATGGTTGATGGCGAATACTTTACCCACGCTTTACCCATTTTGTTCAAAATATCGTTAGAATATTGTATATCGCCACTCGAACAAAAAATATCGAGATATGAGTTTTGGTCCATATATCGCCCAGCCCTACATCCTATAAATACCTAAATTCATTCATATTTTTTAAAGTACTTCCCTAAAACGATCCCTGCAGACAAAGAAGAAATTGTCAGAATGAGTTGCCTTTCCATCTAAAAAAGAAAAAAACAATCCATGGCTAAATATCATTCCTAAAAAACATCATTAAGTTAGCCTCATGAGTGTGACTGTATGCCAGGGGCCGCCCAGGCCATCAGCCAGTATTGATTCATTCTCCAGTATCTCAGCACAATGTTATTTTTATAGTAAATAATAATAAGTCATTAACAGGGCTTTAATTTTAACCAGGATTGGGGTGGAGCGGCGCGACAGATTGCAGGACAGGAGGCAGTGGCGTTGCGTCACCGGGCCGACTGCAATGAGTGAGGCAGAAGCTCCAGCCGCTTTGTGAATTAACTGAGGAACGCCGCGGGCCGGCTGTAAATCACACCAACAGGCGGCAGGAGCAGCTCCGCCTGAAGACGGTCTACAGGCTCTGCACCGGCCCCCGGTACACGGGTCAACCCCCGGCCCCCGGCCCCCGGGTCAACCACCGGCCCCCGGGTCAACCACCGGCCCCCGGGTCAACCACCGGCCCCCGGGTCAACCACCGGCCCCCGGTACACGGGTCAACCACCGGCCCCCGGTACACGGGTCAACCACCGGCCCCCGGGTCAACCACCGGCCCCCGGGTCAACCACCGGTACACGGGTCAACCACCGGCCCCCGGTACACGGGTCAACCACCGGCCCCCGGTACACGGGTCAACCACCGGCCCCCGGTACACGGGTCAACCACCGGCCCCCGGTACACGGGTCAACCACCGGCCCCCGGTACACGGGTCAACCACCGGCTCAAGGGTCAACCACCGGCTCACGGGTCAACCACCGGCTCCCGGTACACGGGTCAACCACTGGCTCCCGGTACACGGGTCACCGGCTCACGGTACACGGGTCAACCACCGGCTCACGGGTCAACCACCGGCTCACGGTACACGGGTCACCGGCTCACGGTACACGGGTCACCGGCTCACGGTACACGGGTCCAACCCGTAAAAATGCAACGAAAAACATCCATGGTACAAAAAGTTCTGCAGACTACAAAGGAAGAGGGCTGAACCGGGACAACAAACGCCTGCTTTGGGGGGGCCATTCCACAAGGGTACATCCTGATATCATTCAGGTAGGATCAGGATCCAATCATGTTACTTTACAGTACAACCAAACTAATATCCTTGCTAAAAAAGAAGATGGCCAGACATGTTATTGACAGGCTAGATGGAATCCCAGAGAAAAATCAGAAGAGATTCCCTGATTGGTCAGAAATTAGACAGAGTGGTCAAAGCCAAATGGTCTCAGCACAGGTATGAGAGAAATCAACGAGAAATATGTTCTTTACATTTCACCCACTTATACCTGATGGATGACAACGCCATTTAAGCAAATAACAAATGATCATTAGGGATGCACCGAATATTCGGCCACCGAACATGTTCGGCCGAAAATGGCCCAAAACATAATGTTCGGTTTCGGCCGAAGGAGTAAAAAGGCATAATACTCCGAGCATTTTTAATTATTTATTAAAAAAAATATATATTGTTCTTAAATTCTTGCTATAATGTCTGCTGGAATGTTAGAAAACGTTCAGCATTAAATAAATATTTTATATCCAATTTGTAATTGATTTTTTTTTATAGAAAAGCAAGACAAAAAAGTTTATTAAGGACATTTAATTGTTTGATTTATGCAATGGTGAAAAATTAAAGCAAAATGAATGATAAACATTAAAAGACACATTCGGTATTCGGTTTCGGCCTTCGGCCAACTGTTCATTTCGGTGCATCCCTAATGATCATGCTATAGGTCTTGCCCACAGCATATTCTAATAGGCCTACATCCATTGCATTAGGCTTCCATAGACCATTCACCATGGATTAAAAATAAATTATTGCTATATTATATGTTGGATCCAATCAAAAACAAGATTTTGATGGTGAAAAATTTAAAAATTAAATAATGGAAAGTGAAACCCAGGCTGTGCATGTTAACTCTATTCACACTCGGTTCACACGAGGAGATCTTTGTGTGCTTTAAGGAAATGACAGCTACACAACTACGCACAAATCGCCACAGGCAGGGATAACCCCAAAACCCACTGGTGAACATTATTCTCCCCGACGGTAATCTGAAGTGAATTTTTAGGTTTTTTTAACAATGGATTAAATGCTAACCCTCATTCACCTATTTTAAATTAATTGTTATTATTTATATTAAATTATACTTGAAGCTTAACCCTCACTCTGATGAGTTAGGGTCAGCTCTGCTCAGAGCTTCACCTGCCACACACAGCATTGCGTTATACTACAGGTGTCAGGGAAGTCTAACCCTTGGAGGTAATTACCCTCCAAGGGTAAAGAAAGTGTGACTTAGGACTTGGCTGAGAAAACATTGCCATAACATAGAACATATAAGCCGTAGTAACTTATAGAATGCACACTGTAGCAAACTACTAGATGATCAATAATAGAGTTTTTTGACCTAGCGTCAGGGGGAAAAAGATGAAGTTTGCCCTCCTTACATAATCTAATATCTAATCAGAGACTAATCTAACACTTGAATTATCAATACACACCTTGTTCATATGCGCTGTGTCTCTACTGAATAAAGACTACTTACAAACAGTTAAATAAAATGATTATGCAACGTCATGGTTCAAGAAATCTGACAACCGAAACTAAATGGAGACATCAGAAATGTTAATGACGTGTTAATTACAGTTGGGTCATCATGTTTCGTACATATTAGTAAATACCACACACACGGTTCAACCCTGTAGCGATTAACCATCTCAGAAGGTTTACTCCAACGGCAGAGCCAAGTAGGGAGAGGCTGACACAAACACCCCAAGACAAGTTCTCCACCACCGCCTCCTAGTTTGTTGTTGTGCAGCTAATGGGTGGGCTTTGTTGTTTGACTAGGGCCCAGCTCCTCTTAACCGTGTCACTCCGAAGGCTGCGTTTCCCTTGGATTATGTTACAGAACGCACACTGGAACCACATGGGAAGAGGTGCGCCGACAGCCTGCCCCAATCACCGCCCAGCAACCTTCCAGGAACTACGCAACTTCAGCGGAATACCTGATACGCATGGGCGGCATCAAAAGAAATCCAAGTAAACAATGAAACTGATATTTCCTGTATTCACCCCTTCCCTCTTGGCATCACAGTGACCCCTGCACCAAAGTACAGGATTCAGAGCTTAAAATAGCTGCTTCTGCACGTTTCCTTGGCACCACTACAAGACAATTAGAGCTGCTGGCCGCACCCACGGCACACGCGTTGCCCAACGGCCTCACTCGGGCCGGCACCCTGAGCGCCCCGCCAGGCCAGGGAGAACACAGCGCTCGCTCCCTTCGTGTACCTCTGTTTGTGGAGTTCCTTCAGGAGCCGTACTGCACGGCGTGTTTTCTAGGACGCCCACCCACCCACTCTGGCAGACACTCTCAATCCCTCGAGCTTGCTCTCCCATCAGTGCCAAGGATTCAACCCAGCGGGCTAGAGGCCAACCACATGCTAGCACTCTTGCTAGCGTCAGAGCCAAGAGCACACAGCAGCAGCAGCAGCACTAGTCTAAGACCTGATCCCTGCTCCATTCGGGAGTGAATCCAGAGCTGCTTGGAAGGCGCTCTCTCTGCTCTTTCACCATGTTGTTCACACTACTGACAAAGCTCGGGATTGTTTTTGGACGGTGTGAACTGCCAAATGAAAGTGAAACTAAACTTTTTTTTCCCTCCAAATCAAAACAGGCCACTTTCATGCATAGAATAATCCAGATCCATATCCGATGCTCAGTAATTTGTCTGAGAATCAGAAATCGTTTGATGAAATTTTACACCATTGCACATAGGAAGACGTTTGCATTGATAAGGCATTTTTTAAAACGTCAAAGACTTTAAGGATTGCTACTGAACCATTATTTGTATTGTTGGTTTAAGGCAAAGAGAGGTTTACAATAGCTAAATGTAAATAAACAACTTCTTATTGTACGACCCAAGGAAACTGTCCGGGTGATGGTAAGATACCCCACCACCAATATGAAATTATACCCTTCACAAAAGCAAAACACACGTTTTATTGTCTTTCTTCACCGTGCACATTACAAGTCATCACTAGAAACACATGCCATTAAATACATTTTAAATGACTATACCTTTGCACATCAGGTGTATCTTTCAGAGTTTTTACAAAGCCAGAAAACGGGAAATAGTAAAAGGGATTTTAAAAAGTTCGAAAAACCCCACCAGCAGATAATGCAGGCCCAACACAGCTGTGAAAGCAGCGTCCGACCCCTGACCGCAGCAGCCTTCACACTACAAGTTAACCGCCTCCAGGGCACCTTCTTAGCGACCGAACGCAGGACGCCACGATATCTCCTGGCCTCTGCAAATCAATAAAAGCACTTTACTGCGGCCGCCCTATGTCGACGGAGGAGCCCAGCTCATTGGATTGCCTCGAGGCCTCCCCAGCACCACCACTGAAGCCCTCGTCCATTTAGGGCACAAGTTACCCATTGAGGATCCTACTAAGGGTGTTGGCAGCAGGAAGGCTCAGAGACCACAACATCCTCCAAACAAAGAAATCACGGCTGTGCAGTAGAGCCATTAAAAAAACGCTTAAACACAGGCTGTCAAGGAGTAGTCTTATCCAAGCAGAGGTATTGGCATCGTTTTTTTTTTTTATTATTGTTTGCGATCTCATCCATTCACGGGCGCTCTACTCAGGCGATTAATATATCCTGTTTCGAGCCTTCCTGATCTCTAAACTGGGACCCCAAGTGTGTGCCAGGCACGTCTGTGCGCTCCGAACGCGTGTTCACCACCGCAGGTTACACATAAAACATAAAAGAGAGCCCCACTTCAGATCAAGTTGATAGACTGGTGATTCTAGCAAACAACATTAAGAAATTAATTTCTGGCAGATGGGCTATAGCCCTAACTCCTGCCTCCTGTTTAAGTTGTCACGGCATTGTTTGTGCTGTGCAGTTACGATTCCGTCTTATTTTGTGATATGCATAGTGGTGCTTGATATTGATTAAGTTGATAACCTGTTTCTAACAAAGATTTATTTTCAGACAGGGTATGGCCTAAGTCCTACTTCTGCCACCTCTTTTCACGCAATCAATTAACGATTGAATCTCCGTTACGGTGTTGTTTTTTGGGGGGGGGCTCATAGTACTGAACATGCGTTCACCACCTCCCCCTCCCCCTCTGCCTTCCGACGGCTCTCTCCCCGTCTGCCCCTCTCTCTCTCCTTAGTCGTGAAAAACCCAACCATTACCCCACAGATCATCCTCCCGCCCACCCAGGACCTGTCACGCCGCTGTTTCCATGGCGACACCAACGCAGGAGGCAGCAGGGTGAGATGCCCAGTGAAACAAGGCTAACACACATGCAGACATGTACAAACACGCGAGGTGGGGGGGTGCGGGGTAAGCACATCCGTGCGTCATGTCAGGGCTCGGCAGCGGGCTACGGAGGAGCGCGGCGGACAGATGGCTCAATGGCCGTCTGCCTCACGTCTCAGGGGGGGGCTTCACCCCCACCCAGGTCTGGCCGTCTCCACTCTAAAATCATAGAAAGTCAGAGAAATATATAAACAAATAAATTAAAAAGAACAGTTGGTGGGAGGTTGTTTAGTCAGCTGCGTGGACCGCCTTCCACCTCTCTGTTCAAAGTACAGCGTTCCTCTAGCGACTAAGGCTGTCAGCAATGCAGACCCCCCCCCCCCCCCCCCCCCCCCCAGCGCTTTGGTGCGTGGTGGTAGGTTATCGTCGCTATGGTCGTCCAGAGTCTTCTCTAACCCATATGCACCGACAACGGGATGCTACTAGGGACACCCACCATCGGTGCATCGACAGCTCCCTGTGAGAGCCTGGCTATGGGGAGGGTGGGGGGGTGCTCAGGGGATATGCGAGTGGTCTGGAAGGGACAGGGACGCTGTGAACCATCATAGCTCCAAATGTTGAACCGGAGGAGAAACCAGAGGCTAGTTCTACAGGACATTCAGATAGTATTCAGAGAATACTGTGCCTAGCCCAACCGTAAAGAGGAAACTGGACACACAACCAAGAGAGCCAAGGGTTCAAAGGTTAAATGATTACAGTATCACTTAAAGTGATGCAACGCACAGAGGCTATCACAGGGCAAAGACCAGTTCAATGAGAGTCAAAGTTTTACCAACTCGCAGGGCAAGGATTTTCTCATTCCTTTTTCGTCTTTTTAGAAAAGCAGGGCAAGTAAAAATTGGTTGCATGAGGAGCGCGGGGGGGGGGGGGGGGGGGGGGGGGTGTTGATAAAACAATAAAGTTGGGAACTAGCAAAAAGGAGTAAGTGACAAAACAAGCTAAACAAAGTGGGGTGGGAGTGTGTAAGGCAGAGAAATTATTTTGCCATGATGTGATGAGCAGGACTTCACATTGTCACACTGGCCGTGTTGCTATAGCATGCATGCAGGAACGCACGCATTACGCCAAGTTTGTGTGAGAAAAAAAGCCCAGCCTGCTACCTTAATATAAACATCACATACTTACATATACGCTCACATAAATTCAAAAGCTGTCATCATTCCACCACTCACTCACTTTCCCAGTTCAACAGCCAATGATGATGAATAATAAAAATCACACTTCATTACCATGCAACAGCTGCTTCTCCCAATCCATGGTTTGGGCCAGTAACAACATTGATCACATGCAGAGAACGATGACAATCTTTATCTGTTTATGCATCATAAAAGCAATGCTAAACAAATAACAGATCAGCATATTAAAAAAGTGATTGGCATGTCAATACACAGGGTTCTATAGACTCGCCCTATTTACTATGGCACTTGCCTAAGATGACTGGTGTTACATAAAACGTCTTCTCCTTCTGGGCTTAAACATCACGCAATAAAATAATAGTTAAATTAGTATAGAGCAAATAGAGATTAACCATCAAGTCTTCTTTCAAAAGGCATTCCCATTAACTAGGCTGGACATCTCCTAAACAAGGAAATGCGCATGTGCTGCGCTCAAATAAATAGTTTTGCAATTTCGACATCTGACAACTTTCTGCTTAATGAAATAAGACAAGCCACACTCCAGCACAGTTTCCATTAATCCAAGGCTTTACCCCTATTCTGCCATTGGGATTTTAGCGTCTTGTGATTAACAGGGAACTAAATCTTAGGAATGTATTGATGGAAGGGGGGGGGGGAGAGGAGAAGAAATAAAACAACAGTTGCGGCTAGAACGGTAGCCACTAGCCGACCAACATTTCCTGTTGGGACCGGTAACTGGGATGGGACCAGAGCACCAGCACCGCGTCAGGTGGGCAGAGTGATGCAACAGAGACTGCTCCACTGGTTCCACAGGCTGCATTCCTCCAGCATTACACGCGGAAGCGTTGACAATCATTGCAATGGCCCAAGCTGTCTGCAGCCTGTATAGTCCTGGAGCAGCGGAGCCTTTAGAGGCAGTGAAATGCACTCAGGACGTGTACTACAATGAGACGCAGTAGTTTAACTCTGCAGCTCCATTTCCCGATTACTCAAGATGCCATTAGCGACTTTCTTGAGGAGAACGACGAATCGATACAACCTCCTCCACCAACCCCCTCCCCCCTCATCCCTCACACACACGTTTATTTACTGCTTAATATATGCAAATCTAGATTGACTTTATCTGATCACGTTTGCCTCGATTTGCATAGGATCTAAACGACCCATGAGCAACGTTTATTAAGATGATTTGTTCCCGATAGGTAAAAGTATGAGCACACCATAAAACCAGTAAAACTCATGAACCGTTCGTAAAAACAATTCCGCTTATCGTGCATAATCATTTACTAATCTTTATTACCACACATTTTAAAGGAATCATTCTCTCAAATGCATCTTTAAAACGTAGGTTAAAAAAAACGGTTTGCTTTTATTCGACGGCAAAGTGTAGACTGCACACACAAAAAAATCCACACATTAACGTGTGAAATTGCTGAGCAAAAAACAGCATTGAGCCAGGGTCAAAACAAACGGTGTAACCTTAATCCCTCAAGTCAGAAGGGGCCACAACTCAATACGATGTTCAGATGACATGCATGAGCAGGAACCGCCGAAAACGAAACGTCTTAAACATGGCTCGGGCTAAGAGCCGAACGAAAACCCAATAACACACATGGTGCTGAAGTCCTGCCCGTTCCGGGAGAGACGGAGGGAGACGGCTCCCCGAACACAGCCAGCCGCTACGGAGCGTAGCTTAGCATGCTAACTAACGCTATCCCCGCTGTACTGGCCAACTTCGTCCGCTTTCTGTCTGCTAATGCTATGTCACTCGCTCACTCAGCACAAAACTCAACATTTAGAGCAAGGTGCGTGGTTTAACCCACTTCGGGTTCTTTCCCGACGCATGCATGGCAACACGTACAGAGGTGTGAAACAATGCACAAATAACGACATTACTACCAGTTGGCTTGCAGAGCCGCTAACTAGCCGAGGAGTTTGATAAACACCGCTGACAGGCGGCGAGCTGAGCTAGCGGCTAGCAGGCTAACTCCGGAGCGCAGCCACACACAGCCGAGATTGAAGACCTCGCATTAGGTCACTGATTTTATAACAAAACACCACCTTCCGTCTCCCCCCCCGAGCGTCCCCATGCGTGGTACTCACGATTTAAAACTTTTGGTAGTATCCTCGCCGTTAAATCCCGTTAATCAGAAGCAGCTCTGACCTTCGCGGTAGTGAAACAACATTTCTGCTCGCTAACTGTGCCGCCATGTTCCTCCTGTTCTCCGCTGACTGTTTATCATCCTCCCCCACACACCACATCACGGGGCACAAGCACCAACTACCTCAACCTCACGACGAGCAGCCGTCAAATGACACCCGATTCCTGCAAGCAATTGCATGGGGATCCGTCCAATGACGTTTGTTATAACATGAATCGCGATTATCGATTTGCAGGTTTGATCCATGGGACCGCTTTGAATGTGGATGAACGTTTTGTCTTTGATGTCGGTGACATCCGATTTGAAGATAAACTGGTTTTGCACCTAATGTGGATGCGTGTCGAAAACTATGATCTGAAACCGGTAATCGACATTAAATGCTGTTTGACTTTATTGCTCAGTAGATTTTCTATGAATATGGCAAATAGTGCAGTTTCGATCAAATGTTCAAACATAGTAGTAAAGCCTATAATGAGAGCATAGCTGAAATCGTTGGTTTTTCCACCTCGATTACTTTTTGACCATTTCAAAACATATGCTCAAAAAGGTTGCTTTAAATTTTGTCAACTGTCAGACTCAGGCTGACGTGTAGCTGTAGGCCTATCATTCACATTAAAACTGGTCCCACAGCACCACGCGCAGGCTGACACTAAATCAACACGGCCAATAACCAAACCAATTCGATAGATTACTGGTTATGGTGTGATACATTTGTTGGGTCCTCTTATACATTTATTTACCTTATATACCTTTCCCCACAAGGACAATTAGATTGAACAGTAGGCCTATGCAAAGGCCTCCAGAAGAGCAAAGAATGAAATCTAAAATGCAATTTTATATATATCTTTTTAAATGTGTGATTATCAATACTAAGATTCCTAAATATATCACTGCTTTCTGGAACTCGGCTCTGTGCAAATCGGTCTTATAGCAGTGAAGTGTAAGGCAAAGATAACAGGTATATAAAAAAAAGGCTGCAGTCACATGCTTCTGTTGGTGCATATGGTGTATTGGTAGAATGCCGACATTGCTAGTTCGTATCTTAAAATAAGTTACTTTTCGGTGGACATTTTCAAGGTCACCAATGATACGACAGAATAAACAACAGCAATCCTTTCTCTGAATACTACATGATTAGACCCTACAACCATGGTCCATTTAATCTTAGAATAGACCACTATTTCTGTTTTAAATATCTAGCACAAAAGAGATTCATTTTCATTCTGTTGTGACTCGAAGGAAAGTAGAGCAAGGGGGAGCATTTATTGGTTTACACAATTCAAACAAAACTAGAACATTCAACATGGCGTCAATTAAAGTCATTCCTGGGTGAATCCAACAACATTTGGGGACCGCAGTGGGGGAGGGTCGAGCCGGCACCCACTCACTTCAACGGGGTCTCGGTATCAACGGGGTCTCGGTATCACCAGGACACAAACGCCACAAGATTGTTCTCCCATTCTTTACATGATTCTGTTTTGCTAATCTATTCACAATGTTTATGGAACAAAAACCAGAGGCATAGCAAAACGTTCAGAACATGAGAGTGGGCCGGGACCCTGCGGCAGTCCATACAAAATATAATATTTCCTTGTTACTTTGAATACCTTTTCAGCCGGTTATGTTCCGGAGTTGTGATGTTATAAAATGCCTTTGTGCAACCTTTTGTTATGATTGAGGAAACGGTGGGGTGAAACAAATCGCATTTAAAGTATGCGAATAAATGTCTCATGGGTCGAAATGAAATGGTCCTAAGCAAAAATCCACACAAAAAATGATAAATAACCAAAGCAAAGTAAGCGATTAAAAAGAAAAAGAAAATCCTAATCTGCAATATACAGTCTAACTTTGGAAGAAACACAGTGAGGTCATAAGTCCTGAAGTCCTAAAGAGAAGAAACATAACTTCTGGTACCAGTCGGTTGGCATCAATTAGGCACTTTTATTATTTTTTTAAATAAAATATCTTTTGAATATTTATATTTATTTATTTTTTACTTGTTATGGCACAGCAGAGCATGGCTGCTTACGTAAAGGCGTGCTGGACAACTGGTGGCAAGCAAAACAGAAGAAAGAATAATTGAATCAAATTAAATCATGGTTCTCCCTGCTGCCCAACTGGTCCAGTTAGTCAGGGGAGAAGGGGTGAGGACGATGCATAATGCACTGAAGGGGAGAGGGTGGTCCACTGGGCGTGGCCAGGGAGGTGCATGGAGAGAGGGTGAGGGAGGGGTGGTGACAGAGCGAGGGTTCTTTGAAGGGGGGGGGGGGGGGGGGGGGTGGGGTGAGGCCAGATATAGAAAAGGTTCATGTGTGTATTTTACGACGACTTCTCTTTCTTTACTCTTGGCGAGTCGGCCCCGTTAGAAGTCACTCCATTGACCCCGTTAGCTAGAAGAAAGGGAAATAATAGAAACATCAGTGAGCTTCAAGACAATAGCAGACCAGGCTAATTAACCATTTAATATTCAGCCAATACGTCAGCATTTGGCTGAAACTATACTGCTATTATAGTAGTATAGTGTTAGGTATCACTATCTACTACTATAGAAGTACTATTAAGGGTTACTCATCTCCCTGCAGTATGCCTGCAGTGGGGGTCTAAACCAAAGCCTTTAGGTAGAACCCCCCCCTCTTACTCTTCTCTTTCTTTGATTTGCTCTTGGCGGGGGCCTGTTTCTTCTTCAGGGTCAGGGTCTGCCGCTGCTCCCTCCACCGGCGCAGCTGGAAGTTGATGAACTTCCACATCATGAAGGCCTGGCTGAGGCAGATGGCGGCCAGCACAGTGATTCTACCGACACGCAGGAGACACAAGGAGTGTCATCAGCTTTGAGAGTAGTGCATGTTCACCCGACACCAAGAACAAGATCTGTACATCCACTTCAATAGTGACAAACGCAAAGAGACTGTGGCAGGCCATCAAGAGCTGCAGTCGGTGTATTTAGTGGCATCTAGAAGAGCGATTGTAACCAAATTAATAACCAAAGGTTATTAATAACCAAATAACCAAATGACAACATTCATTCAAGAATAGTCAAAAACTACACACACACACACACACAGAGCCACACATACATGCTCATACACACCAAGACACATGCACGCACGCACACACCTAACAAGGAGCACGTTGAAGTTTCCAGCGGCCATGTCGAAGCCTTGTTGCTCAGAGGTGGCGAGTCCAAAGCCAACGGTGAGGACAGAGAGGGACAGGGTCAGCAGCCGGCCCAGGACGAACAGAACGGCCCACACAGTGAACCTGGAGCAGGAATAGAGGGACAGGGTCAGCAGAGCCCCAGGACGAACAGAACGGCCCACACAGTGAACCTGGAGCAGGAATAGAGGGACAGGGTCAGCAGAGCCCCAGGACCAACACAACGGCCCACACAGTGAACCTGGAGCAGGAATAGAGGGACAGGGTCAGCAGAGCCCCAGGACCAACACAACGGCCCACACAGTGAACCTGGAGCAGGAATAGAGGGACAGGGTCAGCAGAGCCCCAGGACCAACACAACGGCCCACACAGTGAACCTGGAGCAGTATCGGGAGGACTAGTCATGGACAACCATAGACCAACATGCTGCAGCTCCCCTCAGCGCAGGAGAGCTTCTGTTCACACAACATCTCTAGTTATGATTAGTAATTTAATGCTTTTATCGAAAGCGCGTTCATAATTATTGATGCATTTCATTAAGGTTAAGCAGGTAGGGCTGAGACATCTTGGGCAAGGATGGTAGACGGTCCTGAGTGGGGCTCCAACCCAGGACCTTTGGTCTGGGGGTCGAACCCCCCAACCCAGAGCCTCCTCCTGCCCTTTGAGGGGTGTTTGGGGTGCAGGAAGCCACTCACCCGGTCTGCCGGCTCTCGTTGCTGAAGTACACGAGGCGCGAGATGTGGAAGACCAGCTCCACAAAGTAGTGCAGCACCAGGAGAACCAAGCCCAGGCGGTTCATGCTGAAAAACAGAGCTTGGAAAATAACACCCGACAACAGAGCTCCCCGGTAACAGTTGCCCGGGTAACCAGATTTGGGTTCCTTATCAACTAGTTTGTGAAGTTTCAATTTCAGCCACAAAACGGATCCTGTTCTGAATATTGTATAACAAGGACTATTATTCTGATGATTATAGGTATGCAGTTGGTAATGTGCAGTAACACCCCATATTAAATATAGAGTACGATTGCATAGGTCTTATATCATTCATGAAACACAAAGGTCTTTCCAGTGGACCCATACTGTCGCTGGTCTTACTTGAGGACGTAGGCTCCGGCGATGTGGACGAGGTACAGAGAGATGTAGACCAGCTGCCGGGGAATATCCTCCTGAGCAGGAAACATCATCATAATAATGAGGACTGCACATGGAAACTCTGCTCCAAATATACAACTCCAACAATGCTAACCCCAAGAGGGCTGCAGTAGATAGGCCTGAGTGTCCATAGTTTAGAGTCAGAGACTGAAGCTCAGTGAAAACAACCATCAAGTAGAGCCTCCTCTGACAATAAGCATTTGGCTCTAGTGGGCAAATACATATTTAGCCAACGTGTATTCATTCATTCATCTTAAATGGGACACACTTATCTCTGACCACTGCTGTTGGTGAGCAATACATGATACGTACTGCCTAATGGAATATGGAGAAATGAGACGAACCGCCTACACGTTTACACAAGGGAAGTTCATAAGTGCTGTTTGTTTACAAGTCACAGAGGCCGCGGCGGTCTTGATACAGTTCGGCAGCACAAACACACACACAAAGACACACACTAATACACACACACACATACTAACCTTCTTTGTTTTCTGGAAGTACAACTCAGGCAGGGCGTGGAGCCAGTAGCCCAACTGACAGATGTAGAAGAATTTCATCTGGAATCTAAACAACAAAGACATGTTTATGTTTGTATTGTGCTTAACAGAGTCTTGCTCAATATATAATATAAAGTCTAACAAACGCGTTCACCGTTCTGGTTAAACATGCAATCAAGTGTCGGCACCATATTGAGAGTACAACACCAGCGCACCACCCCGACTTCTGCTTTGTACTTTTTATAGTTGCTACTACTGCTCATCGCCCTGTCGGCCCTCGAGGGACACGGCAGCACAACGGAGAAAGGAACGAGGGTTTCCGTTTAGTCGCCTGTTCCTCGCATGACCAAACCTACAGCAGATGGCCGTCTGTGCATCAGCTCACGATTGTAGATTTAGAAATAGGAAATAATCCTGTATTCATACAAACTAATACGGTATATTCATCGGTTCCAAATGTGCTTACAAAAATTAGAGAAAACCTGTGACAGAATAAACTATATTCAGCTGTGTTTGCACATGTACCTTATCTAATCCCATGGATATAGGTCCACAGTACACCAGTAGAAGTCAAGTGATAGCAACTTGATAAAACCCACAATGGTGGCATGCATGCATGTATGTATGTATGTATGTATGTATGTATGTATGTATGTATGTATGCATGCATGCATACAATACTTACGGCATCAGTAAATGCGGATAACCCTCCCACAGGTTGACTGGGTTGGAGAGAAAGTGTTCCTGAAGAAGAAGAGGAGAGGGTGAGTTGGACGTGATGCAGACCTGATGGCACAAGCTCAGAGACGGGAAGGAGGGAGGGGGTACACACGTTGAGCAGGATGCTAGTGCCCCAGCCGAACGAGAACAGGTAGAAGACACCGAGTTGGCCGGACTCGTTGAACTTGCTGTGCTTGGTCTTTGAGAAGTGCATCTTCCGGTTGATTTTCTAGAGGGCAGAAACAGACCCGATTAGTAAAAGGTGATTAGAAACAGGTGTGTGGGTATTGCTTGTTCATGTGTGTGCGAATATATTTGTGCGTGTGCGTGTGTGTGAACTCACATCCAGCACATACTCCTGGATGATGGCATGCAAGATGATGGCGACCAGCATGTAGAAGAAGACTGTTGCCAGGTCTTTGATGCCGTGATGGAAGTGGTTGACAGCCGTTTCCTCTGGGCCTTCTGAAACCCCCGACAACACAAACACACACATGACTGGAGGAACTCCTGGCTTGGATTCAAATACCACTAATGCAGGTCCTCAAATGCTTGTACAGTGTGGTTAAATACACTTCATAAATTCAGTAGTATATTGTTTAACTTCATTTATACGTGTGTAATGTTTCAGTGGTTGGGTGATTGGCTTGATTTCATTTGGAAACTATAATGTGGGCATCATTGATAGAAGTAGCAATTCAAACGGTCAGGGTACATTTTGAAAGTTTGATTCATCATAAATGACAAACCGTTTGCCCGTGAGGCACTAATGTACGCGTCTTATGAATATCGAATGCTTCGCACACCGAGGTGCCGACATAACAAGCAATCACAAAAGAGGTTTTAGCAAAATGATTGGCCCCATTTGCACCTTACATTTCGGGATTCATAATTGAAAGCATCTGAAATAATTCACTACGGTCTCCGAGCAGAGTGGAACGCACTGCTCTTCAATTAGACCACTGCTTCCCATAACAACAGGCAGATAAAGGCAGAGCCAGCAACAAATAATTAGGCCAATCGTCTGAGTGCATTTCTGTTAGCACAAAAACTGCCGTAAGGTTGTGTGCATAAAAGATTAATTTATTTAACACTTAAGACTTAAAATATGTGGGCTGTCAATCAGTGACAAAAGTAAATGTCCTGTATCAGCACTTCACCTGGAGGCGGTGGGGAGAGCTTAATTTCAAACCCTAGCCTAAATTCACCTGACGAACAATTCCACCAAAGGACTTTATAAATCAGACAGGATATTTTTAGACACCAAAAAAAGAAAAAGGAAAACAGCGCTGAGATGAGTATCTCTGAGGTCACAAGCATTAGTCTCGAATAAAAAAATGAATAACAATGTGTTACACACAGCAAAATAATTATTCTAAAAATAAATACTCTATAAGTAGCCTATATGCACACGTATATGTTTCATTTTTTTCATGACAATATTTTATTTTATCTTACCATTTGACGAGATGGTTACATTGTACTGCACCGTTATGAATAACACTGCGGCCTTTGAAGTGACCTGTGAAGAAAAGAAGAACTCTTTATTTCCATTGCATTCAAAGCAAGCACAATCCGCCAGAAAACTTCAACTCCCATGATGCGTGTAAAACTCGAGGAAGAGTGGCGCTGGTTCTCAGTGTGGATGAAATAGACATATTTTGAGCGGCTAATAAAACAAATTAATCGACTGCTGGCGTCTCATAGCGAGAATTAACGTCAGCGTCCGTCAGGCGTTAGGTTATATCTTTAACGTTGTACAACTTTGCCGTAAACTTTCGGCGGAGCCTCGACCGAGGGAGCTCTGTACGATGACAGCCATCTCAATCGTTGTGCGATTGCCACGTAACCCATCTACGCATAAAACTTAACGTGTTGCTCAACATTGATGCAGACGCTAAAGCATTTCAGCCAATTCCACAATATGTCGGTTTTCAGCTTCATTCAAGTAACTTTTCCCCATGAAATATTGTAGGCCCATTCTACAGATATTCCAAATATGGATATTCTTTAAAACGAGGACGCAGCCAGATGAGAAGGGGGAGACCAGATGTCAGAAGGAGTTGTCGAAATATACACTGTATTAAGTACTAGAAGTAGGACACAACCGGGATCATCACAGTGGTGGATGTATAGTGCAACGAACCCAGGCATAATTCTAACGATATAAGTGAAGTTGGTGAAAACAATTGCAATAGCAGCCATGCCAATGTCTACGTTCAGGTGGCGATCGTTCGTCATCCACTGCGTGATTCTCTGCACACTTTGGCTCTCCCAAGGCAAGCTTTTTCATACGACAATTGTAATTTAAATACAAAAAGGACCTACCTCAAACATCAGTCCGAGAAGGAACACCATAGCAACACAGGAAACAATATCTGCATGGTTCTGTATAACAAACTCATGGCTCAGCACCGGCGGATTCTTGGTGTTTTTTTTCTTGATCCCCATTTTCTCCAAGATTTCAGGCCAACTTTCCCGGGCGACACCGAACGCGAAAACGTGGACGTATTCGTGTCTTTTGTCCAACAATGTCCAAAGCTCAGCTCGGGTTCTACAACCACAGTCCAGACAGCAATTGAATGGCGTGTCACTCTTCTTCTTGTGGGCGGGTCCAGCTGAGTACGCGCTGCGCTTTGTCGACAGTGTTGCCAGATTTGGCTAGATATCCCGCCCAATCTGGCAACACATGCTTAAGCGCGCTGCAGCTAGTGTTGCCAGATTTGGCGGGACATCTGACCCAATCTGGCAACACTTTTTGTTGAACGAGACGTTTTACGCACGGGGCGAAAAGCCCTATCGAGTTGTCTATCGCCCCCTGTATGTGTGGAGTAATGAATCTAAAGCGAAACCATTCCAGGGGTGAAAGCGATGTCAAGCAGTAGTAGTCTATATACATATTTTTTTAAATATGATCTAAAAACAATAAAACAGGTATGGAGCCACTTATTAACATTCTTGGATGTGATTATATTGTATTCATTCTTTCCATTCAAAATAACACTGTGACAGGCCTACCTAATTGTAAGGATTCCAATTTGGATGTATGACAGCTATACAGCAAGACGGCATAGGTGATAGGTCTAGGGTTAATTATGTACCTTTCTGGCCACCCCTTTCAGTCATGTGTGCAAATTAAGCGTGAAGAAGAAAAAAAACAGCGAAAGGTGACCTGAATAAGCGACTGCATGTATGACTGCCGACAAACCCACCCACAAACACACCCACAAACACACGCACGCACACACACACACACACACACACACACACACACACACACACACACACACACACACACACACACACACACACACACACACACACACACACACACACACACACACACACACACACACACACACACACACACTGTACATTAGACCTGTCATGTCACCTAGTTTCTGTTTGCTCGACGCGTTGAATCCGGGGCGGAGCTGTTCACTTGAATTTCATGAATTGAAAGGAATTTATACCATTTCTCTGAGAAGGCTGTGGTAAGTATGACGGTCTGTCTTTTCCCTCTCAAAGCTCACATTTCATTTTGTGTTTTATTTACATGATTACAAGTGTTATGATATTATTCTTATTTTTCATTCTGGGGCCAAAAGTTGAGATTACTATTCTTATGGGTGCTTGTGACAATTGCTTCTGCCTCAGTTAAACTTAATGATTTACTTTGTGTTTAGATCTGTGACATTTCATTTTTACGATTTTCACAAATTAAATTGAATGAATGAATGAAAGAAATGTCGCCTGCTACTGCAATTACCAAATCTCCCAACATATTGCACAACAATACAGCAAAAACTGTATTAATAGTTACTGTAGTATTATGTGTGGTTTTGTGTGTCGAGGGTGTGATGACTCTGCATTCTCTGGTTACATAAGAGCGGTACGGAGGCTAATCATGTCATTGATTAGTGTTTCTATTACACAGCAGAGCAGACGTTGAACGACAGAGAAACAAACAGGCTAATAAAACGCATCCGCTTGACGCTATCACTTAAAGTCTCCATATTGACTTATTGGTACGTCAGTCACCACATCAGATAAGATTGCTCATTTTGTTTTTTAACAGGTGGGCCAGAATGGCATGTGATCACAACCTGAATGACCTGAACCTCAAAAACACACAAACAACCAACTTTTATAAAATATATGTAAATAATATGAGCACTAACTATGAGGACGGATTCTGATCCAAAGAGCCAGTGGCCGTATCTCACCACCCCGAGCAACACTCCCACCCCAGCTTGAGCGTTCATAACCAGGGTGAAATCCAGATGCTCCCCGCTGAGAACAGGTACTCCAAGCTGCGATGGTTCTGGACCATCGCCTCGCTGCTCTTTTACATCGCAGACATCGGGTCGGACGTCGGACTGGTGCTCAAATACGTCCGGGAACGACATTTCCTCTGGGCGGGGCTGACGGGGGCGTTTGTGTTAGTGGGGCTCGCAGTGACACAGGTGTTCAGCTACGCTTGGTACAAAGACGACATGAAGAACCCGGAGGGGAAACCAATCCTGTCGACGCTGTCCTGCATGCGCCTTGTGTCACTCCACGTGCTCGGCATGGGAATCCTCACCAGGTAAGGCCTAGGTTACAAACAACAAAAGGCCTTGGTGTTACGGGAGATCCCTGCCACAATTGTCTTGTTTGGCGACCATGATGGCAAATAATATGCAGCTGGTGGCTTTCACCTTGCTGAGCTGGCGTTGGCATTAGGCAGGGTGCAGAATCCCTCCTGCAGCCTGGGGAACTGGATCGACCGCTTTGGAGACATTCCGAGGGTATGACACAAGGCATCACGGTCCTGATTTCATCTGTCTTCTGTGTGTTGTGTGTGTACCTGTGTGTGTGTTGAAGGTACGTCCAGCTGCTGAAAGCTGGGCACAGGGAGCTGTGGGCTGTGTCCTCTGCCCCCTCCCCGGAGGAGGAGAGGGGGGCGCACCACCGGCTCTTCTGTCTGGCCACCGACCTGAGCATGCTCAAGCTGTTTGAGGCCTTCCTGGAGAGCGTGCCCCAGCTGCTCCTGCAGATCTTCCTCATCCTCCGCCACGGCGAGTGTTCCCACGTGCAGTGTAAGTGCAGTCGTGTGTCTGTGTGTGTTGGTGTGTGTGTGTGTGTGTGTTGGTGTGTGTGTGTGTGTGTTGGTGTGTGTGTGTGTGTGTGTGTTGTCCTGTGTATTAGAGTATATGAAAAAGACGGACGGTAAAGGAAGAAAAGACAGCAAGAAAGAATGAAGGGAAAAAATAAAGAATCCCATACACAAACAAATATTTTATGCAAAATACAAATCTATAAATGTCACTAAATGGGGGGCACATTGTTGTACCGGCTAGGGGGTTCGCCCCCCAGCTGAAAGGTACTGGGTTCGATCCCCTTCCCTGATCCTTGAGCCACTCCTTGGGGACTCATCCCTATGAACCCCCTGAGTCTCCTTCCAGGTCGCGCCAGGTGACCCAATCCAGAGTCGATGTCGAGAGACGCACACTGACTGCCGCGTGTCGCCCCCGCCCTCCAGACGTGTGCATGGCCTTCTCCTGCCTCAACGCGGCCTGGGCCCTGGTGGACTACCGCCGCTGCCTGCGCCGCTCGCTGCCCGCCGCCCAGGAGATGCCGGCGGGCCTCCCCACCGCCGTCTACCTGCTCTACAAGCTCCTCACCCTGGCCTCCCGCCTGCTGGCCTTCTCCCTGCTGCTCTGCCTCAGCCCCTACGCCCTGGGGGGGCTGGCCGCCCTCTGGCTGCTGGGCACCCTGTGGGCGTACCGGCTGCAGACCTCCTTCTGCACTCGGCGGACCACCGAGTGGGTGTACCGCGCCGCCGTGGGGGCCGTCCTCACCTTCACCTTCTTCAACGTCAAGGGCCAGGCCACCCGGACCCCCATGACCCTCTACTACCTGCTCCACGCCGCCGTGAACGCCGCCGCGCCGCTGCTCTTCGCCCTGCTGTGGAAGCCTCCGTTGTCGTTGCCGGGGACGACGGCGGCCCCTCCCCTTGCTCCGACGGCGACGGAGCTGTGGTACTTCTGGGCGGTGGTGGGGGCCATCGCCGTGGGGACGGGGGCGGGGCTGCTGTGTCTGGCGGTGTACTACGCCCGCATGCACCCCCCGGGGAAGAGGCGGGAGGCGGACGAGGTGGACGGGCCGGGGGGGGGGGCCCCACCGGGGGGGGTCAGGATGAGGAAGTTCCTCCAGCTGTGATCCAGACGCCCAGAGACTCTACACCGGGCCGGGCCGACGTCACCGGCTGCACCCCGCCTGCACCCCGCCCCGGTCCGGAGTCCACAGTCCGCCGTCCACGAGTCATAGTCTCCTCTAATCTGCCAACTCCTCCTCCTCCGCCAACTTGACGGTCCCGGGAGGACGCCGCCGGTCCCGGGACCGTCGAGAAACTCTGACGGAGACGCTGGAGAAGACATCGATCGCCTCTCCTAGAATAGAGAATAGTGTTCTCACTTTCTGTCTTCTTGTTCCTCTTGTTGACTTTTAATACTGGACTTTTGTATTCGTATTCTTTGTTTGTTCAGATTATATTAAAAGTATTTTTTATTTATTATTATTTCAATGTAACTTATGATCATCCTCTTGTCTTGATTTAGACAAACTGTGGATGGTTTCGCAGGGGCGTTGCTAGACCTAGAGTTTTACTGGGGCACAGGCCCCCAACTGCCAACTTTTTTTTTTTTACGTGTGCACAATATGAAATAGATGGATACAGAAGGTTATGTATGAGCTTCAAAATCATTGTCACTGTCATACTGTAGGCTATATTAAAGCACTGGTAAAGGTAAAGACGCAAAGATGGATTCATGAGTACCGTACAATTATATTTATTTAAACACATACACATCTCAAAGATTTACAAATAAGGTAACTGACAAATAAACAAAAAGTCTCTTTATGACCTTCACCTCTTTATCAGGAGAAGTCTACACATCTATATTTATTTAGAAGCTGTGTGGAAACAGCATAATTTTGTCAGAACGACATGTACTAAAAAGGCAAGAAACAAGGTTTAAAACTAATAGAATTTCTGACTTAAGGTGAGGTGGCTCATTGCCACCAATCAACCTGGAAAATGTTATAGAACCATCAAAGCTCTTAAATTAAACTAAATAAGGCCATACACTACTGCATAGAGCCTTTTTAAATGATAATTTTTTCACTATTGAGCTGTATCGCCGCGCCTTCATGGTGGCAAAGCGGTCAATAACGTGGCTTTGACTCACTTTGCATAGTTGCTCCTTTTCAATGGACAAAAGAGAAAGTTGGTGAAGCCTTCCTTGCCCCATGGTGGACCTAAGCCAGGTGTGGAGCCTTCTCGACACACTGAAAGATCGCTCACAACTACAACTGTTTACAGGAATTGTGAGTGCAATGATCTGAATTATCTGTGTCAGTGTTGGGAACATTGTTGGATCCAGTATGTTAAAAACACCCTGTATATCCATAATTTCCTTTTTTGTGTTAAGAGGTTAAGGAAGTTTTTGTCCACTAAAACTTCAAGTTTTGAATACAGACAATTTTTCATTCATTATTCATTTTCCGCGTGTGTGCGTGCACGCATGGTGTGTGTGTGTGTGTGTGTGTGTGTGTGTGTGTGTGTGTGTGTGCTATAAAACTACAGGCTACAGACGCTCAGTATTGAAAAACTGGTGCTAATTATATGGGCAACATTCTTTAACAGCAATCAAGTTGTCATTGTTTGTGTCAAACAAGTTGTGAATTTGTTGTAACGTTAAAAAAGGAGATGACTTAGGCCCCGTTCACACGAAGCCGATTTCATGGCGAAACCGCAAAGGTCTTGTACGGTTCGGCCTTCCGTACACACGAAGCCGGCGAATCCGCTGACCGAAACCGCAAACTTCTGAAACCACCCTCGGAGGTGGTTTCAAATCTACCCGGTTTCGTTTTGGATTCGTGTGTACGCCTGAAACCGACTGAAACCGCAAACCATGACGTCATCGCCCCACCCCTCGACCTTCTAGCCAATGGCTCTTAAGCCCGCGGAGTCTCAGAAATCACATGCGAGCATGCGCATAAGGGCAGCCTTTATGCGCATGCTCGCCTCTTCTTCTTATTTCATTTCTTCTGGATTTCTGTACCAGAAGAGGCGCCCCTTATGGGCCTGGAATGTGTACTACAGCGTTTCTACAGATCTACCCGGTTTCGCTTGGCTTCGTCTTTACGGAGATACTTTGAAACCGGATAGATCGAAACCGTAACGGTTTCGCCCGTTTCGGCTTCGTGTGAACGGGGCCCGCAAAGGTCTTGTACGGTTCGGCCTTCCGTACACACGAAGCCGGCGAATACGCTGACCGAAACCGCAAACTTCTGAAACCACCCTCGGAGGTGGTTTCAAATCTACCCGGTTTCGTTTTGGATTCGGGTGTACGCCTGAAACCGACTGAAACCGCAAACCATGACGTCATCGCCCCACCCTTCGACCTCCTAGCCAATGGCTCTTAAGGCCGCGGAGTCTCAGAAATCACATGCGAGCAGGGGCGGATCTACTGGGGTGGCATAGGGTGGCAACTGCCACCCTAAAAAAAGCCTTGCCACCCCAGCTGCCACCCCAGTTGGCAGTGCCAAATTCATTTTTTTTATTTTTTTTTTGCTTTTACAAGTCATTTACGAAAGCGAGTTTCAAATGTCCGACTGCAAGTGAATGCAACCAGGAAATATTGCCCCATCCCGCCTGCCCCCCACCCCCCCTCCCCGAGACTCCCGCCGGCACTGATTTTGATTACAAGGAAGGCGCGAGAGTCCTCCAAACGAACGAAGCAAGCGGCGCGGCAGAGAGACTACATTCTTGAGGTAATACTGATCAACCGTCTATCTATGAAGAAATTATAATAATTAGAAAAGAGCAGGGCTGTGTATTACAGAAACATCATAGTTAAAGACTTAAGTTAAGATTGGAATGCCTTATAGCTGCATAGCAGGCGCGTGCCGTCCATATGGGCAGGTGGGGCGGCGAACAACCTGCAAAAGCATTCTCCCAAAAAAATAGTTCCTCAGTAAATCATTGCTCCAAGTTTATTTTTAATAATGTGATTGTCACATTAACTATCTATAGTTTCTGTAGGCTTTCCGACTATTTTTGTTCTGTTGATATAAAATTGATGGTGGCGATTCTAGTTGAGTTTAAAGTGTCATGCAATGTGGGGCGGCGGAGCTCAACGAACGCGTCCCTCCGTATGTTTCTCGCATAACCCTGCAGGCTGCAATAAGAATTGCAATCCGCGCTAAAGACGCGCTAACAAACACAAACCCTTCTACACTCAGCTGGTTTTCCTGACCGTTAACTTCATGTGCCTCCTTTTTTATCAACAGTCATTCGATTTGATTATATTAAACTTTGTCATTGAACCAAGTAACAGGTACTTGGACAACAAAATGCAAGTCATCTTCTGTAAATTATTTACAAATGGCCATCTCTAATCTACTTGGTTGCACACCTATCTGAACTTTTATAAACCAATATAAGTCATCAATAATTAATAATAAAACAAGCTTCACATCAAGAGCAAAAAAAATAATATGGTAAACCCAAAGGGTCTTGAAAATACTTAGAAATTAAAGATATAAAAAAAGAAAGACAGGGAAATCTTTGATAGCACTTCCCCTGAATTCCCATTTGGCTCTTCCAAGCATGCAGGTAATACACTCTACTTTGGGAGTTATTCTATGTCACCGCGCTTTGAGGGTGGCATTGTATGTAAATTATCGGAATCAGGGAATAAAGTGATATTTGCACTCGAGTTGGACTGATGATTGACATCTGATAGGAATATCTCATGGACAAATACCAACTTATTGTTAACTAAAGTACATATTGCAGCTCTCTTTGCATATATTTTTAGCCCCATGCCCCTGCTGGTGTAATGGTGCAGGTGTTTGTTGTAAGGCAGGTTGATTTTGTAATTATTCAGTAATCATTTATTAAATTTTGTCTGAAACCTTTTATGTTTAAATGTAAGGCTTTACTCATCCCACAATAAATTAAATATAATGTTATTGAGTCAAAATATCTAAATGTGGGGGCTTTCCAAGTAAATATTGATTGATATGGCTTTAATTAAATCGGCATACTGTATATACTTCTGCCATAGGGTGCCACCCCTCAAAATCTCCTGTCCCACTCTTGCCACCCCATGAATATTTTTCTAGATCCGCCCCTGCATGCGAGCATGCGCATAAGGGCAGGCTTTATGCGCATGCTCGCCTCTTCTTCTTATTTCATTTCTTCTGGATTTCTGTACCAGAAGAGGCGCCCCTTATGGGCCTGGAATGTGTACTACAGCGTTTCTACAGATCTACCCGGTTTCGCTTGGCTTCGTCTTTACGGAGATACGTCGAAACCGGATAGATCGAAACCGTAACGGTTTCGCCCGTTTCGGCTTCGTGTGAACGGGGCCTTACTCTGGGCTGTTTCCAGCTCCCGTGGTTTCCAACGAAACATGATCAACAAAAAAACAAGGAATTGAAAGCTACTTACAATATGCCTAGGTTACATTAATTTCCCCTGATGGCAGCAATGTTCCACTTTCAGCTGGAATTCACGGTACATCAAAACCACACGTCTTCTTTAGATTTCAATTCCCTTTATTTATTCACACAGTTCATCAGCGGCATTTATTCAGAATCAGAGCCCAAATTAAAGCTGCATTTAGGGCGACTATCACTACCCAGCAGAAAAATAGATGCACTATAAATGGTTTTGTATAGCAGTCACGAACATGAGCATAATTGTGGAAATGCTGGTGTTAGAAAACAAAGTTGACGGGAATTAAAGTGCTGCACATCGACTGTACAAATGTAGATTATTCATCACAAGAATTTTAATTCAGAAATCGAATAGGCTAATTAACTCTGAATTGTGAGATAAAATTCAGCATTCTGATAATAAAGTCAGAATACTTGGATAAAATCCGAATTCCAATTATTAAATCCAGCATTAAAGGTTCATTTAAGAAGGTTCTCCCCAGTCATTTGTCGCCTGGTCGCAGTGTCGATTTTTTTTTTTTAAAGTAGTTCACTAGTCATAGCGTGCAAATAAATTGCAGTGCCAGAATTCTGAGAATTTTGTCAGCATTCAGATTTCTCAGTATTCTCTTATGCTGCAAATTAAAGCGCTACTACTAGCAAACTAGTTTCAGCGTGACTGGAGAGAACTTCCTTAAATTAACCTTTAATGCTAGATTTGCATCAACGCTATTGTGTGAATTAGTATGGTTCTCTTTCATGGAAGCCGGAAGTGGGAGATTCCTTATTTTTTTTACCATTATTGTTTTAGTAACAAATTTCTCCTACAGGGGATTGATAAAGTTCTATCTAGACTATTGAACAGAAAGAAACACTTGGTCATACTTTACACACTTTACCACTGAAACATTCAGAAGAGTCACGTGGACAAATCCGTAAATAACTGATTTTTTTCATTGGTTGTTGCGTTAAATCTTACCCAGATACAGTAGGGGTATTTTCTGATTGGCTTTTATGTAGCCCCTTTCGTTTTTTGATTGGCTGGTAAGAGGCAGGCTCGACTGAAGACTCCAGAGGCAGCAGGAGAGAGAAGCCCCTGACTGCAGACCGCAGACGGAGCCCACATGGAGGGGGCGGGCACTCAGTCCACATGGAGGGGGCTGGCACTCCGCCCACATGGAGGGGGCGGGCACTCAGTCCACGTGGAGGGGGCGGCCACTCAGTTCACATTGAGGACTGGTCAAACAGCATTTCTGATCCCGTTTCTGACCTGAAATTAGCTGAAATGTACCTGAAATTACCTGGAATTAGAGTGTGCCCGCCCGAGCGAGTGATGCCTAAAACATTCAAGTAAGTGAGACTGTCAAAATGCTTAATATATTTAGTAATATTCATGCAATTGTGTATTATGTCTTGTTAACTACTTAATCGTCAAATCCCGCCGGCGAGAAAGTTACACCTAGCATGTTCCCCGCAACATGCTAGGTCAATTTTCAGCATCATAAGGTTGAGTGTTATAGTCATGTCATACACCGTTTGAAAGCTAGAATCTCAGGAATGTCAACCAATGTCAACCATTCGGTGGAATAAATGTGTTTAATGAATATAGATCAAATATATCCTAGTGTCTTAGGTCAAAATAGCCCCCCTCACCCTCCCCCACCCTTGGTGCATTCTTACTTTATCGTCGTTGTGGATATCCTTAGCAATGAGTTGATACTTCATGTTGGGTCTTGAAATGTTCATAAGAGTCCACAGAAATCGAATATCAATATTATTTTTATTCTAATTACATTGTGTATATGCACAAGCCATCTTATACAAAGCAGCCAAAAAATAGGAAACCGAAACGCTGCAATGTTTTTTTGAAGAAAACTGCTTTTATGTCTGGTTTTCTTTGACTTTTAGAGACACCATCAATATACAAGTTATAGCCTACTCCATGGCGGATCTATTGCACTACTAGGGCCTACTTTTATTATTCCATTGCATTAGCCTACTCAACATTACAGACAACAATCTGTTTTATTTCCAGGCAAAACTGAAGATCAGGAACTGGAACCTGGGAACCTGGTATGTAATATGTGTGTAATGCTGGAGGTTGTATGTATAGCCAGATGAAATAGTCTGATGACTAGTTGAATAGTGTTTTTTATCACTGAAAACTCATCAGTAGTAGTAGCCTTTGTTTGCATACCATTTTGTGGTTTTGGGAGAGTAGGGTGTCAAGTAGGCCTACAGACACAAATAATTTTTCTTTCTTCTTCAAGGAAGATGATGTTGTCCTGAAGGACACAATTCAGGCAGCAGCATGGTGCCAGTTACAGTCCTTCAAGGACAGCGTTTCTCTCCCAGAGGTCATTGGGATGGAAGGTTGGGAGCAGATGGCAGCATCAACACAGCGCAAATCCCATGACGGCGGGGATGAGGAAGAAACGTGGAAACCATTCCAATTCTCATTCAGATTACATACTGACTATGAACTGTTCTGTGTGGAGATGATGGACAGGAGAAACCTGAAGGTGTTTGCCTCTTTTGAGTCAAACACCTCTCCCCCTCCCCGTCCTCCCTCCCCGTGACGCCTGCGCCACACGACTCCAATGTAGTCTGAGGATGCAGCATAATGGCGGCGCTTGGCAGCTATGGCGGCGGTGACGGCGATGTCGGGTGACAGAGCGTGAAGCGAGAGTGGCGTCCACCTCACTGAGGAAGGCGTCAGTGTGTTCCCCCCCCCCGTTGAGACTTTGTTTGTTCTACTCTTTATTGATTTATCTTTTATGTTAATAGTTTACAATCTATTTTTTGTAGTTGTTATTTTGTAATTGTTTTGTTGAATAAAAAGACTGTTAGTGCTCCTGTGATTGGTGCAACTTAATGTGCTTCACACATGTAGCTTTTCGTTATGTCTATTGAGGTACATTTTTTGCCCTTAGATGTGGTCACTTCGTTATTCCTCACATTACATCTGTTAAGGTCATACCTTTGGGTCCCAGTCTTCCCAGTCTTTCCCCAAATCTTATTTTGGCTCTTACTGGGCCTGTAACTCTCACAGACAGACGGGTACAGGAGTTCGCACACGTTGCATTGTTTACAGGCAAGGGTGGATTACCGCACGGGCACACCGGGCACATGCCCAGGGGCCCAAGGGCGGTGGGGGGCCCTAAGCCAGAGCTTCTGTGTGAAGTCGCTGTTACTATTAACTTGTAACTATTAATGTTGCATTGTCGAAGCAATCAGTAGAGAAATACAAAAATTCAAGCGAAAACAGCAATAGTAGGCCTATTAATACTGAGTAAAAAAAAAAAAAGATCACTAGGGGGCACTATTTCAGTTAGTGAATTTGAGATTGGTCACGAACAAGGCACTGTGATTTAAACATGGAGCAACGGCGAACGGTTGTAACGTGAACTCTTAAGTAGAACCTAAATAGGTCCATGAGTGGAACAGCTAAGCGAAAAAAAAATAAACAAGAGAAAATGTATTTGCAAGTCGTTTAGGCTATGCTTAACTTTATAATAGTTCCATGGTACGCAGCAAGAAAGATACCCAGTCACAATACTCCCGCACCATCTGTTTGTATAATTTAATTAACAGCATGGGCTCCCGCTAGCTTAACATAGTATTACCGTTTACTCTTGCATTAACAAGAGCAGCGGAAATCTGCTCAATCGTCTCGATCAGGTCTCGATGTGGACTGAGTGCCCGCCCCCTCCATGTGGACTGAGTGCCCGCCCCCTCCATGTGGGCGGAGTGCCGGCCCCCTCCATGTGGACTGAGTGCCCGCCCCCTCCATATGGGCTCCGTCTGCGGGCTGCAGTCAGGGGTACTTGGGGGTACTTGGCAGGAGATGCACTTGATGAATCCTGCCGATTCCATAGCGAGAGCGGCGCTTCTGCAGATGAATTTAATAATGATCAATGGAATTTTACTGGGGCACTGGAGACTTTTACTGGGGCACGTGCCCCAGTAAAAAGGGGCTGACGACGCCTCTAGAATGTAGTAACATGGATCCTATTCCCAGATGGCAATAGTGAAGTAGGTCGCTTTACTTTATATCTGTCGCGTACCAACATTGTAAATGTAGGATTAATTTACTTGACCAGTGGTGTGTGTACACTGGTGGTCTACACAGATAACACACGATGCTTTATTGTCCATGGATGTTGTTATCTTGTCGGGCCGCCTTAGTGTACGATGAAAGTAGGCGAAGATGTATGATACGTATTTACCACCAGGTGGCGTCATTGTATTGGTTACACTTTGACAAATGCTTTTGGGATGGTCTGTGATGACGCTTAGTTTCAAGTTCGAGCATTACAGTTAAACTAATTTATATGAATGTAACTCATTAGTTGCAAACATTTGGTACATTAAACCGGTCTATACTATTTTTAACATTACTACTTCAGTGTTGGCTCTATTCACGTTTTTTGTTGGTCAAAACCCATGACTCAATATGTAATGGAAGCTATGTACCTGAATGATAAGGTTCATACAAATAGATCTTTATTGGTTTGAATATCATCTGAATATTCAGCCTTCATTTAAATGTATGTCTCCTTCCATTCGTCTCCTTTTATCCAGGCCTCCATAAGAGCCCTGAAACCCAGGATAAATCACGCTGCACACACATCCATCATCTGCTCTCAACACAAATCCTATTTGACAAGTGAACCTGCCCGCACATAACAAATAATCAAGTGCTAACTTCAAAAATAATAATCCAGCACTAATTTTGTTTTGACTACCATCAAAATAGTGTGTGAGTCAATCCATTGAAGCTGAGGAAACTGTTTTTCTTTCTTCCTGGCCGGGCATTGGAGGGAGGGAGGGTGGGAGGGGTGAGGGGGGGTGGGAGGGGTGAGGGGGTGAGCTCACCTGGCAGCACCACTGACAAACGATGGAGCCTGGGGACAGCGATGGTGGCTGGCTCTCCAAACACACACAGGGCTGCTCCCCTCCTCTCCTCTCCCTTGAATCCCGCCAAGCCTGGAGCCCCTTTTCTGACTTGTTTACCCAAAGGGGCCTCTTACCTTTCATCTGTCACGGGCACTTTTCTACACCGCGTAGAAGACCTGCACCGGGGAGGAAATGGAAACTTCTGCCAGGAAGTTTTAAAGAAACTAACTTTAAAACACAAAAGCTCACGTGGCCGCAAACTCACAGGAAGGCTCTGGGGAAAGTCTGAGGTGGATTTATATTTATTTTTTTAGAACAGTCGTGGTTAACTTACGCTAACTATAGCAGCTTTTGTTTTCCAAGTCACTTATTAGTCGTGGTTAAGTTCTGAAACATTAAGAGGCACTGCACCTGTGGGCTTCAGGGATTTATACATGGAAGGATCAAACGGAGACTTACTTACTAACAATGGATGGTCTCGGTGAATTGTGCGTTTCCGTGATTTCAGTTAATGCGGTGT